>NC_037676.1:36242269-36341370 GCF_003255815.1 Theropithecus gelada | reverse complement strand
AAAAAAAAAAAAAAAAAAAAAAAAAAAAAGAGGCCGGGCGCGGTGGCTCAAGCCTGTAATCCCAGCACTTTGGGAGGCCGAGACGGGCGGATCACGAGGTCAGGAGATCGAGACCATCCTGGTTAATACGGTGAAACCCCGTCTCTACTAAAAAGTACAAAAAACTAGCCGGGCGAGGTGGCGGGCGCCTGTAGTCCCAGCTACTTGGGAGGCTGAGGCAGGAGAATGGCGTGAACCCGGGAGGCGGAGCTTGCAGTGAGCTGAGATCCGGCCACTGCACTCCAGCCTGGGCGACAGAGCGAGACTCCGTCTCAAAAAAAAAAAAAAAAAAAAAAAAAAAAAAAAAAAAAAAAAAAAAAAGAATAGAATTTATTTCTCACAGTTCTGCAGGCTGGGAAGTCCAAGATCATGATGCCAGCATCTTGTGTCTGGTGAGGCCTCTCTTGCTGCATCCTCATGTGGTAGACAGTAGAAGGGCATGTGGGGCCAAACATTGTGCCCTCACATGGCAGAAGGGAAAAAGAAAGTGAACTCACTCCTGCAAGCCCTTTTTAGAGTGCCATAAATCCATTCATGAGGGTGGAGTCCTTATGACCTAAACACTTCTCATTAGGCCCCACCTTCCAATACTACTGCATTGGGGACTAAGTTTCAACATAAGTTTGAGAGGGGACAAAAACATTACAACCATAGAACTGGTTATGTGGTCAATATTTGAGTCCACTTGACTTTCTGAAAGTTAGTGTCATAATAATGAGTATCATATATTGTATATCTATTCTTCACTGGACACTTCACTAGGACTAGATATACATTGTCTAATGCAATTCTTAAAATAATCCTATGAAGAAATGATCATTACTTCCAGAAGAGGAAATTTGGGTTCAGAAAAGTAACTTTCCTTGAAAGACTCAGGATATGGATGTGATTCTTTAAACTAAAACTGTCTGACTCTAAAATGTTTATTCTTATTTACTACATTGTAAATTCTGTTTCCAAGAAATACGCTGTTTAGTGACATTGCTGGGACCAAAATCAAGCTCCATAATTAGTGTTGCAAACTTCAAGACGTAACTGAGAAGAACGCTTACTAGATAAAGTAGTAGTGGTCTGTTAAATTCTGGTGTTCTCATTGACTTGATAGAATTTCATCAAGTTTAGCACTGGGCCTATTATTTGTCTACTTTTTATGTATAAAGTATGTTAAACTGTGTTAGGATTAACTTCAGTCCTCAAATTTATATTTTGGAAAAGTTAAAGGGCTCTGCCTTACCCTGTTATTAAAAAGCCCCCAAAACAACCAATGTGGTTCTTACACATGTGGCTTTCCATGTGTATGAGCAACACATGTTCCACAGAACATGTTTCCATGGAATGACCTGGCCACTCCTCCTGTAGAGTGGATTCTGGGAAGCGTACATGGAAAAGGACCCATCTGGTGCCCACTAGACTGAATGATTGTCCAGTGTACGAAAGAGTGCTAGGCCAGATGTGGTGGCTCATGCCTGTAATCCCAGCACTTTGGAAGGCCGGGGTGGGCAGATTGCTTGAGGCCAGGAGTTCAAGACCAGCTTCGGCAACACAGTGAAACCCCCAGATCTATGAAAAATACAAACATTAGCCAGGTGTGATGGTGTGCCTGGGAGGCTGAGGCACGAGAATCACTGGAACACAGAAGGCAGAGGTTGAAGTGAGCTGAGATCGTGCCACTGCACTCCAGCATGGGTGACTGAGCACGACTGTCTGAAAAAAGAAAGAAAGAAAGAAAGAGAGAAAGAGAGAAAGAAAGAGAAAAAAAGAAAGAAAAAGGAAGAAAGAAAGAAAAAAGAAAGAGAGAAACAAAGAAGGAAGGAAGGAAGGAAAGAGAGAAAGGAAGGAACTCTGATGAGTAGTCAGGAGGTTTGGTTTCTTGGCAGCTCTGCCACTCAGTAACTCTGTTATCTTGAGCAAGCTGTTTTACCCAAGACCAAATAATTTGTGTGTGTGATGGCACACACAGAGCCCTTTAGCATATTTCTTGGAGAACTATCTGATATAAGCTGTTTTCCCCCTTTCTAGAACTCAGATCTGTTTCTCACCATACTCATGTTTCTACAGAAGTCCTGTGAGTTAGAAGTCCTCAGTTTCCACGCAAAGCTTTTGGACTAGAGGCCATAAAGTTATTTTCTTCATCTAATGTGTCATGATTCTTGAAAAAAATGTTAGCCAGGGAGTTGGCAAAGAGACCGATGGGACCTCATCAGTGGCACTGTTGTCAATGTCCTCACCGGGTCAGAATGGTCAGAGGGTGGGCAACCTAGCCCAGGCTCCTGAGATGCCTACTGTCCCCCGACCTCTGGCCTGCCTCCTTTCTGGCCTGAGGTTGTTACGTTCTTTTCTTCTTGGGAGACGGTTGTAGTGGATTCTAGTACCACATTTTTTGATATTTCTTGTTGGGGTGAAATATTCAAGGAAAAAGTTAAGTAGCCCCCTTCATACATAGCTCATTGCTTTTGGAGGTGCTGGTGATCCGTCACACCTCACCCTTCCCATGGGCTAGAATGGCCTAGGCTGCTTGGGCAACAGTATCACTAGATGATTCACAGGGATTTGAACCTGAAGGGACCTTATCAAGCATCTAGTCAACAACTTTATTGCACAGATGAGATAAGGAGCCCCAAGAGGGAAAATGACTCAACTCAAGGATACCCAGCCAGTTAGTGAAGCAGTTGACACCCCGTTTTCAAATTTATATTGTAAACATAATAATAAAATCTACCCCCACGGAATTATTGTGAAGGTATTTAAATGAGATGGCACACACAGAGCCCTTTAGCACATTTCTTGGCATAGAGAACCATCTGATACAAGCTGTTCCCTCCCTTTCTAGAACTCAGATCTGCTTCTCATCATACTCATGTTTCCATAGAAGTCCTGTGAGTTGGAATGAGCCGATTTTATCATCCTTTACTCCGCAGAACGCCAACCCATACAGGAGTAAGCTGAGCTGCCCACGTTTAATCATGCGCTAGTGGTAAAATCTGACTTGGCCCATGTCATGTATTAAAAAAATGTCTGGAGTTACTGAACACTAGAACCCATCCCTCCTGACTCTTAATCCAGTGATCTTTCCATTATACCATGCTGACTGACGGGCGGGTGGGGATGAGCTCCTTTAAATTGCTGTGAATACCAGTATGGTGACAGATGACTGTGAACACATGGGGCCACAGCCTCAGTATGTCCTAAGCCTGTTAGTGTAATTTTATTATCACGCATTTATCAAGGCTACCATGTGCATGTGGGAACTTTGCTTACTGCTGAGATGAATAAAAAATGAGTAGTAAGATACAGCCCCTGCCCTCAAGGAGCACTTAATTTGATAATAAAGACAGACTTAGACATAAATAATTTCAATGTAAGGCAGATAGCAATCCATGACTACTCTATATATGCTACAAGGAAGTACAGGGATTAAGACCTCACCTGTTGACATGGTGAGAGTGAGGTGGGCTAGGACAGGGCATCCCCCCAAATGCCCCCATCCAGCTGAAGGGACAGGGAACATGCTTTATGGTCCATTAGGCACTCCAGCCTTGTGAGTTCCTTGCCACTGACTGCCGGCGAGCATAGCTGGGTTACTGTCTTGCCTTCCTTAGCCACTGCAAAATGTGAGAACATCCCCTTTCTTGCTCTGAGTCTAAAGGGAACTGGGTGGTCATTTGGTCTAGATCTCTGCTTCTGGGCAGGACTGCCCTCACCCGTCCTGACATGCAAGAATCTGCACTCCATATGCGGAACAGGGAAACACTATTCTTTTTCTCTCTTCTCTTTGCTTTGGTGGCGAAAGTGGGGCGGGGGTTGAGAATAGTGTAGGGGAGAAAAGAGGGGAGGTGAAGGGAATTGTAGGTCGATGCTTGACAAGGGGAGTTGGGTCACCCAGGGAAAATATGGCCTTGCTCTCCACTGGCAGATTCCCGGAGAAGCTCTGACTGTTCCCCACCTGTCCTGTGCTCCCCCCGCTACCCCCCAGTGCTGCTGTCCCTGCGTGCACAGAGCAGGGAGGCGATGATGAATTTCCCCCGAACGGCATTACAGACAGTCATAAATAATGCTTTGCTCTTTGGTGACGGCACTTTCCATTAGAGCTGCCTGTGCCGGGCTGTTGCTACCCCCAGTCTTCTGCCGGGGACTTGCAGTAAAATTTATCAGCGAGCTTTCTGCACCTAATAAATCATCCCCTCCAGGAGCCATCTGGCAGATAAGGCCATGAGAACCCACATGCTCTGCAGAGGCGGAGTCAGAGTGAGAGGCGGCCCTAGCTGGGCAGCCCCAGGCCCTGTTGAGGGGGACTTTCTTTCTCTCTAGCAGCCTGGCCTGTCAGACTCTTCCTGGCTTATCTCATCAGACTGAGGATGGGGGCCCTGGACAGGGCAGCTGCTCCAGCTCCCTGAACCGTGTGGCTTCCCACTCTGGGGCTAGGCCTACAGATCACCTTCTCATGCTCTCTACACTCAGGTGTCCAAAAGGTCCTGGGGTCTGTCACCAGGCCAGAGCAGGAGTACCCTAGGCCAAGAAGGGTGCTGTGATGGGCATGACTATTGCTTAACCGAATGCCCCGTGGTGTGTTCTAGAGACATGAATATTGGCCAGCATCAAAACAATCTCATAGTGATAAGTAGCTTCCTGTTTGGATGGAAGGCATCAAGGAACACCTCTTAATTCAGGGCAATACTTCACCTGTCTATCCCCATGTTTCTTGAGCAACAACTACCATGATCTTACAGATTTCTTTCCAATATGTGTTACTTTCTGTGCTTGCACAGTAAGGGAGGTTCTGAAGGGTGCTGGACCTAGAGGGTAGAGTTGCTTAGATCAGTGATCACAGTTCTTCCCTTAAGGCATTTACAATCTGCTTGGAGAGACTGTCTTATAACCAAAGTCTCAGGTGTGGTGATTGTAGTGTTCACTGTCACAGCAAGACACAGTGCTTGCAGGATATGACCTACAGCTGTGTGCGATGTGCGAGTGGTTGGGTTTCTGGTCTTCTAGTCCCAGTACCTAGCACAGTGCCTGGTGTGTCAAAGCACCTGTATTGAGGGACATGTGGCAAGGAGCAAAGTGCCTGACACAGTTGCCAACACAAAGTAGAGTATGAGAGTGAAATGAGAAAGAGCTGAATAAAAACAGCATCATCATCCCCAGGCCCCCAGCAGAGTGTGCGCCCTGTTCTTTAGGGTTAACTGGGTGATCTAGGAACAAAATCCTTTTCTGGGCATGGATAACCTGTGCTCCTGTGCTGGCCCTGCGGCGAGCTGCCTAAGCTTGCTCAAGGCATGCTCTAGCCTCTGTTTTCTCATTTGTAAAACAATAGGCAAAGACAAGGCAATTTTTTGGAGGGTAATTTTTAGTATTATTGCTATTAGAATACTTCCTCTTTTTTTCCCTTGCTGGTGCCTGCTTTTGTTTGAAGGACAGGAGGCTGGAGGGGTAAAGCCAGGAAGAACTCTTCTCTTCTTCCCTCCTGGGCCACTTCGCAGCTGAGATAACCTTGTTGAAGGTCCAAATGTGGGCCCCAAGCAGCTAGAGCTTGAGCATCCTGGACTTCTTCCCTGCGGGCTCATTCTGCAGGAGGATACCTATCATGCTGCCTCTGATTGCTGTGGACACATCCCGGGAAAACATTAAATGGAGTGTCCCGAAGATGCTTAGCTTAGCTATGCATTTAATTTGGCGGTAATTGAAATTTGCCAACAAAGATTTGCATGTAATCTGTGATTCCGTTTTTCAATTAAAATCGCTTTCTTCTTGTGGATGGGAAGTACTTGGCTTCTTTCCTCCTCACAGCACTTTGCAAACACTCATCCCTCACTTCTTTCGGGGCTGGAGAGAGGGTAGGAGTGTGGGGCAAGGAGGTGGAGTCTGGCCGGACAGTGATGCAGGAGAGGCGGGTGCTGCGGGTGAGGCTGATGGATGAGGGAGGGGTGAGGGCTTGAGCCTCCCTTGTCTGCAATGTTCTCAGAAAAGGAACCCCAGCTGGGACTTCAAGATCTCAGTTTCTAGGGGGCAGACAAGGGTTGGGGGACTGGGAGGTATAGTCAGAAGTGGGGAGAGCCAACCAGTTCTCCATGACCAGAGAAGGCGAGTAGTAAGAAGCTGGGGACGAGGTGCCAGGCTCAGGTCCTGGGATGTAGGACGTGTCTTTTCTCTTATCTACCTCTTCTCCTCTGGGTGAGTGTGGCCTTTGATAAAGGCAAGCAGCAATAGAGCTCCTGGGAGAGGAGAACTGATGGAAAAGTGTCTTCTAAGGCTGGCTGGAGAGGGGAAGGGAGGACAGGAAGCAGGAAGCAGTAGGCATGAAAATCACACCTACCTGAGTGGGGGCTGGGAAAAGCCAGCTGCTAGGTCTGAATGTTTGTGTCCCGCCTCCCATCCCCAAATGTGTATGTTGACACCTAATCCTGGTACACTAGTATTAGGAGGTGAGGATTTTTTGGAAGGTGACAGAGCTCTCATGCCTAGGATCAATGTCCTTAGAGAATAGGCTTGAAGGAGCCTTTCTGCCCCTTCCGCTGCTGGAAGATATACAGAAGGTACCATCTATGAAGCAGTGGAAAACCTCGGTAGACACTGAATCTGCCGACACCTTGATCTTGGACTTCCCAGCCTCCAAACTGTGAGCAGTAAATTTCTGTTATTTATAAGGCACCCAGTCTAGGGTATTTTGTTATAGCAGCCTGAGGACTAAGACGCCAGCCCGCTGGTCTGTGAGAGTCCTGAGAGCTGGCGGGGTGTCATCATGGCCCCTTTCTATGCCTGGTACCTAGCATGGTACCTGGCACATGGTAAGAATGAAGTCTGTTAAAATGAATAGTTGGTTGAATGTGATAATGTGAGTGAAAGGGCATTTTGTAAATTGTGACAGCCATTTTTGGTACTCTGACAGTCTTACTATTTCGGAGAATAAGATGGGGTATTTGACCCAAGGCTGAACTGATTCTGGGCCGAGCCCCATGTAGGGTAGGGCCCCGGAAAAGGCCAGAGGAGGTGCTCCAAGTTCTTGACTGGAGCCCTCTCCAGGAGCTGGAATTTGTGGTGATTTCCTTCTCTAGACCCAGGTCCTACCAGGTGCCCCATCTGGGGAGCACTTTCCGGGTCTGGGCCTAACCCCTTGGTGCTGGTAGAAGAATAAATGTCCGCATCAGGCTGGCCACTCCACCATGCTGGGACAGGCACCAAGAGGGTTTGGTACAAAGACAGCCAGTGAAGGGGCTTGCAGGAGAGGCAGTTTGGTTCTCGTAGCCAGGTTGGAGGTGGAAATAAGAGCCATTTGAAGAATTAGTGGCGGATTTTAGCTGCCGTGGAGGGCGCACAGCTTTGGGCAGGGAAAGTGTCCTTCTCACCACCCCAGCAAGTCTTTTTTTGTCTATTTCTTTCAAGTGGAGATAATCCCTTCTACCTGGCCAGACAGCTGAACTGTTTTCATTTTTTTTCTTCTTCAGTAATAAATCTGCCAACCCTGCAGGGCCTGAGCCAAGGGCTTGCTTGCTGCATCTACACAGAGGTCTCATAAAAATGGTGTAAAACGAAAGAGAAAAATGCATATTTCACACTCTGTCTGTTCTAGGTGATGGTGATTTTCGACTCATTCCCGTTACAAACAGCCGACCTTCCTACCGAGTTCAAGTACCTTCTGCCTGGCCTGGAAGAACCGTATCTCTCTGTCACCCTCTTCCACTGGCCCTCACCTGCCCTCCCCTGAACATGCATTTTGCCTGAGAGGAGGCAGAGGCGGTTGGTAAGTATACTACGCTGGCTTAGTGCCTTCCAGGAGGGAGGTAGCGTGAATGACCCCAGCGCTTATGTGTTCACCACGGACTCACACAGGCTGGGGAGAGATGCCTCCATCTTCCGGCACACAGTCCTGTGCCTGCTTCTGTAGTGACTCCCTCTCCCTCTGTGAAAACACATGAGGAATACAGGAATAAGGGTTATCTTCTACTGAAGCCTGCCTAGTGTTTATTACAGGTAATTCTGAACTATGATCAAATCTCCAAGTTATTAGTTTGGTTAATGTTCAGCAGAAACAAACAACCTTTCCAACTTTATCTGCCTCCCTTCCCCTTTACAAATCTGCACATCTTTCGAAACGGTCGCTTTGGACTTCCCAGACAGCCTATGTTTGTCCCCATCTCCTGTAATTCTCCTGTATTGAGTCTGCTCCTCCTGACTCTATTTTGTCCAGCTCAGTTCTGTCTACTTTCAAGGTCTACTTCCTCCTGAAGCCTTCCTGGATCGCCCCCAGCCTATAGTGCTCTCTCTTTACCTGGGACTCAGTCAGGAGTTACCGCTCATATCATTCTCTCACTGGGTTGCCAATCATATACTGCTTTTTTGACATTTTAAAAAAGGCTATTATCATTATTTTCTACTTAACCATCATTTTCTTATTAACATTTCTTTTTTTCTTAAAATAGTTTCCTTTATTTTAATTTAATTTAATGAATTTATTTTTTGAGACAGGGTCTCACTCTCTTGATCAGGCTGGAGTGCAGTGGCGTGATCCCCATTCACTGTAGCCTCGACCTCCTGGACTCAAGTGATCCTCCCACCTCAGCCTCCCAAGTAGCCGGGACTACAGGTGCATGCCACTACACCCGGCTGATTATTTTGTATTTTTGTTGCTATGTTTCCCAGGCTGGTCTTGAACTCTTGGGCTCAAACCATCCTCCCATCTTGGCCTTCAAAAGTGCTGGGGCTATAGGTGTGAGTCACTGTGCTGAGCTTCTGAATGTTTCTTATTTCTCTATGAGACTATAAGGTCTTACCTATATTTCTGTCCTTTACAGTGCCAAACACATCGTTTTTACTCTTTACCAAACAGGTGCTTACTGAATGCTTGTCAAAAAAAAAAAAAAAAGGAATGAATGAAAATTCCCACTTGGGGTGTGGGTGTGGCTTTGATGTTGTGGCCTTCTCTTTCTTCTTTGGAGTAACAAGCAAGACAATTCCCACTTCCAGGCCAGGCAGAGAGCCTTGATTTGCAGAGATGCTGCCTATTCGATATCCCGTCTTGTTTGGACGATGCTGGATATTAGGTGGCTGTTGAATACCAGTGACTGTCCCAGCACTTTCTGTATAGATCCTGAGATTTCCTTGTCAGTGATCACATAGACTGTTGAGATTTTATGGTAGTGAGAAAAAACTAGTGCTTCTCTTACTGTGTCCCCCTCCCTCTGCGCCTATCCTACTCCTTTTTACATCCCTGTGTGCTCCCCACACGCAGTCTGTGTTTAATTTAGAGTAGGGAATTCCTAATCGAATTTTCCTTCCAGTGTGCAGGCTGCCGCCGCTGCCTGCCATCTTGCTATGCCTTTGTTTTGTGCTTCCCACCTCAAGGCCACTTTACAAATGTGTTTGATTTGTGGTTGCGGTTTGTAGCTGTCACGGATTTCTTTGTTGTTGTTGTTGTTGTTGCTGCGGCTGCGACTGTTTCCTTGCAGCTCAATTTTTAGCTGAGTGTTTGGGTAGTAAATATGGTTTACACCAACTGTGTTGGAAATAATGGCATTTATGTGCTGAAGTTATTTCCAAAACCTGTGATGTGTGTATACAAATAGATCCACGGCAGGGCCCCTAGACTGGGGAGAACACAGACTCAATAAAACCTTTGAGATGGAGTATAAACAGGTGTCTGAGACTAGGGCTAGGCCAGGCGGTTCAGAAGAATAACCCCCACCCCTGATGTTGGCTCTAAACTTAAGCTCTACCATAAATACCTTGCTTAGCGTTGGGGGAGGTAGCAGATATTTTTGTGATCGTATGTAGCTGCTAAATGTTCGCTTGTATCCTTTTGAGCATCTCACTATAAACTTCTCAATTTTTCTATTCACTCACCCTCAATGGCTTTAAACCTTAACTGCCCTGGATCTTAGTATTGGAAAAAAATGTGCCAAGAAACAATGGGATTGGCCTATGAAACTGGCAACCCTCTTTTCTTCCAAATAGTTGCCAGTCTGGGGGTTCTTTGGTTTATGGGGTGAATCTAACCATTTTGAACAATGCCTTTTAAACTGTATCATGTGACTTTGCTAATCCCAACCTCTGGCAGGGAGTACAGTGCTAGAGAACTCTAAGACGGGGGAGTCAGGCTGCTATTGGTAGATGTGGTTGTAACCTCTGAATTTGGGTGGAGTGGGTTTCTTTGATGCCTAGATTCTTTTTTTTTCCATTTTTTTTTTAAAGAGACAGAGTCTTGCTCTGTCACCCAGGCTGGATTGCAGTGGCATGATCATAACTCACTGCAGCCTTGAACTCCTTGGCTCAAACAATCCTGCCTCAGCCTCTTGAGTAGCGGGGACTGCAGGTGTGTACCACCACTCCTGGCTAATATTGTTTTTAAATTCTTTCTGTAGAGATGGAGTCTTGCTATATGGCCCAGCTGGTAATGCCTAGATTCTTGAGTCCCTCCCTGGCTCATCCCTGGGAGAAGCACCGAACCCCATGTCTGACACCTGTCCAGAAATGGAGCCTGCACATTGACTGTAGGTAAAGATCTCTTTCGCTAAGAGGTTAGGAGTGACCTCAAAGCCATCTCGGCTCTCTGGGCCGAAGGCTGCGTGACAAAGGCGGAGGAAGGGTGTTTCAATTGTTCTCCAACTTGTAAATGCCAAACAGAAATCTTGTTGCAGTTCCTAAATGCCATATTTTGGTGTGTTTATTGTTCCCCCCCCTAACGGGGAAAGATGGTGAATGGACTAATAATTCAGGAGCCGAGAACATGTTTATTTGATTTTTAGAGCTTTAGCAAATACAGTGTGTACAAAACCCGGTGCCAAGAGCATGCATAATTCCTCCAGGAACGGGGCTGATAGGAACACAAAGCTTGCATGCTTCAAAACTGTAACCAATATTTACACATCTGAGTGACTAATTCTCTACTCGGAGCAGAAGAACAATAGGCATAATAGTCAGGTACATTAATGCAGAGTGTGCTCGTCTGGTGACTTGGATATTTGACACATAAACAAAGTTGTGGGGGTGCCACTGGGGGGAGAAGTGGAGGCTTTTTATCTACCTGTGTAACCATACACCAAACAGCAGGTTACAAACACACTCAGAAAATGCTGACCCAATGCCGTTCTTGTACCTCATATGCAGGATTGGCATATGATTTGCAGCGCTGCGGGAGTTCTGTAGCTGACCTCATTAGCGGCGCGTTTCCTGGCTTGTTAGCATCATATTTGTATAATTTACAGCACCTTCGTTTTTATGGAATGTGTTTCTTGTAGAGTGTAATGGCAGCAATATATTTCACCTATCGTATTTAGGAATGCTTTCACTGGAGGCAGCCTGCAGATAGAAAGGGGACATTTTCTCCTCTCCTGCGTGGGCCTGTTTTTGTTTTGTTTTGTTTTGGCTTTTTGGCTGTCCTGTGTGTGTGTGTGCGTGCGCGTGCATTGCATACGTGTATGCATGTTTTTGTGTATATACACATTTTCAAGTGTGAGTTTGCATACGTGCGTGCTTGTTTATGTATGTGTGTGCATATTTATCTGTGTATGCACGTTTGAAAGGGCCTGAAAGACACAAAGGGGCCCTAAAGGTGTGACTCCTGCTTCCAAGTTCAGAGGCCACTTTCAAGGACTGTCTTGACTCCCTGGCCAATGTGTGCCTTTGGACTGTGCAGACCTCACAGGCCTAGATGCCTTGCTTTGAGAGGATGAAATTGCAAAATGGGAAAGGAGCCAGGCAGGTTGGGTATTTGGGAATAATGTTTTTAGGAGAGGGAGTAGGGGTGCTGTGAAGACTCTAATAAGGAAGGCAGAGCACTAAGGCGAGTTCTCCAGCCTCTGTGACCTCCTGGGGGCATTTGTAGAAAACAGTAAGATGGAAAAATGGAAAGTACATGTCACTCAGGGACAGATTCTACCCCAACTGAATTCTTATCTTAGAAAAACATAGAGCTTGTAGGTAGGAATGTGTACCTTCTTCTCCTCCCAGACCCATGCAGAAAAGGTAGAAATGGCTGGAACCAAATACTTGAAAAGGGGTTAATGTGTTAATTTGGAGATCTTCAGGGGAAGCCTTGTCCCCGGAGTCAGGAGATCAGATCCCAGCCTCAGCCTGCTGCTGACGTGGCTGCATGAGCTTGGGCAAATTGCTTCCCCATCTTGGGGCACAGTGTCCTTGTTTACAAAACGATGGGACTGGACTGGATGGTGATTCTCTAGAACTGATGTTTTAACACTCCCAGCCACTTGCCTTTTCTGTTCCTGAAGGCAGATAAAGACTGAAGGCTGGGATTCCCATCAACCACATCATCCAATCTGTGTTCTTGAGGGTGACTTGCAGTGACCCAGAAGAAAGAAACACGGCTCTCCAGGAACTGTCAGTGTGTCTTAGTTCCATCTCCTGACAGGGGGCAAAGAGTGTGAATAGACTAATAATTCAGAAACCAAAGGCATGGCAGGGTGATTTTTAGAGCTTAAGTAAAAACTGGCGCCAGAGTGTGCATAGCTGCATATTTCCTTCCCCTAATCACTTCTTGGCCTCAAAAAGAAACTCACTCCAGGGGCAAGACAAATAGGTGGGCCCTGGACTTTGTCAACCCATGATAGAATGATAAGAAATTAAGAGAATCTATTAAAATGACTCGAGGCACAAGGATAAGGCTTATCCAACTGGCCGGTCAGGTTGGGGTTCTTTGCATCTTCTCTCCATCCCTAGCTTTGGAAATTTCAGAAATATTTCTTTGACTGCTGTCTTTTTCAATAGCTATACCTCCTATCACTGATGAGAAAGGCTCTGGGTTCTTGATTTTACTTAATAGATATACCCCTAAAACACCAGAGTGGCTAGATTCTATGGCAATAATTCATATAATTCAAATGCTAATAATTCAAAATGCCAAGTTTATATCCTAAATTTGAATGTAAGTTTATATTAAATTTTAAAGGCACCAGGGTTGCTGACTATTTGAAGGTACCCAGTGATGAATTCTTTGGTAAAGAAAAATAATTGGCTGGGCTTGGTGGCTCATGCCTGTAATCCCAGCACTTTGGGAGGCCTAGGTGGGTGGATCACCTGTGGTCAGGAGTTCGAGACCAGCCTGGCCAGCATGGCAAAACCCTGTCTCTTCTAAAAATATAAAAATTAGCTGGTCGTGGTGGCACGTGCCTGTAATCCCAGCTACTTGGGAGGCTGAGGCAGGAGAATTACTTGAACCTGGGAGGCAGAGGTTGCAGTGAGCTGAGATCATGCCATTGCACTCCAGCCTGGGCAATAAGAGCGAAACTACATCTCAAAAACAAACAAACAAACAAACAAACAAACAGCTTTGCAAAGTCTCTAGTTTTTAACTGAATCCTGAGATATTTATTAAGCACCTATGAAGTACTCAGGATTCAAATAAAAACTATCAAATTCTTGCCTTCAAGGGGCTCTTAATCTAAATGTCAAATTGGGAATGACATGCATTTTGCATATACACATTAGTATAGATAATAAAATGTGGACAGTTTCAGCATCCAGCATCCACTGATTAGGGTGTTTTCAAAATTCTGTAAGAGAGAGTTTACTATTATAAATGTTTGTTCAAAAACTCTTATTAGTCCTACTTGACTGATTTGGTAACTAGCTTGTCTAAAGTGATGATTAAAAAAAAGGTTGTTGCTTATACACTGCTGGGAATGTAAATTACTTTAGCCATTGTGAAAAGCAGTATGGCAATTTCTCAAATAACTCAAAAAAGAATTACCATTCAACTCAGCAATCCCTTTACTGGGTATATACTCAAAGGAATATAAATTGTTCTACCATAAAGACACATGCATGTGTATGTTTATTGCAGCACTGTTCATAATAGCAAAGACATAGAATCAACCTAAATGCCCATCCATGGTAGACTGGATAAAGAAAATGTGGTATATATATACCATGGAATACTACGGAGTCATAAAAAAGAATGAGATCATGTCCTCTGCAGCAACATGGATGGGGGTGGAGACCATTATCCTAAGAGAACTAATGCAAGAGCAGAAAACCAAATTTTACATGTTCTCAATTATAAGTGGGGGCTAAACATTGAGTACACACATGAACACAAAGAAGAGAATGACAGACACTGGGGGCTGCTGTAGGGTGGAAGGCGGGAGGAAGGTATGGTTTGAGAAAGCCCTGTTGGGTACTATTCTTATTATCTAGGTGATGAAATAACTGTACACCAAACTGCTGTGACATGCAATTTACCTATATAATCAATCTGCGTGTGTACTCCTGAACCTAAAATAAAAGTTAAATAAAGGACTTGTTAATCTGCACTCAGATTAGAGGAGTGGATACGTAGTTGGATAGACTTCTTCCCCTCTGTTAAGATAGAAGTGATCTTTTTTACCCTCTCTGTGGCCAGTTCCTCCACCTTGGATCACTAGATCTTCCCATTCTTTCTCATCGCCTTGTGATCTGGACTATAGATTGCATGCATGCTCTCCCTCCTCATTAGCACTTAAACATAGCCAAACTGCTCCCATCTTAAAAACGATGCTCCTGCCATAATCTCTAGATTTACTACCTCTTTCTGTCTCTTTCCAGCCACACTTTCTGAATGACGGTGTCATAATCATCACTGCAGGTACTTTGCAGTCCACTTGGATGTGGCTTCTGTCCTTTACCAATGCCTCTGAAATTGTTCCTCAAGGTCACCAAAGAGCTGCAAGACGCTAAATCTTACAGGTGCTCATCTTGTGGGCCCCCTCCCTAGCATATGATCACTCTCTTCTGGAACATCACCTTCTCCTGGGGTCTGCTCACTTTTTGGTTCACTTGTCAGTTTGTTTTGTTAGCTTGGGGTTTGGTCCTTGTCACCTTGTTGGAGTCCTTAAGGTTTTGACCTACTCTCTCCTTTCTCTATTTTTCCCCTCGTCCAGACGATCTGTCTACGTGCCACAACTTCAATGGCCTTTCGAAGGCTTCAGACTCGCCAACTCTCATGAGCCTTTCCTCCAACTTTCTACTAGGCACCTCTTGTTGGTTCCTTTGCCGTATCAAAGAGAATACACAGTACAATGGTTCAAATCAAGACAAGTTTATTTTTATTTCACAACAAAGTCCAGAATTCCTGGGCTTTCCAGGGAGGGCAAGTGGGTCCATAAAGTTGTCCAGAGATTTAGTTTTTTGTTCTATCTTGTGACTTCACCATTTAAAGTATTATCCTTTTCCACATGGGGAAAGGTGTCTTATATGCATTGTGTTTCCAGCATGTACAAAGTCGAAGAGGAAGCTGAAGGCAACCCGCTTCCCCTTAAGAAAGTGACCCAGTAGGCCAGGCACGGTGGCTCATGCCTGTAATCCCAGCACTTTGGGAGGCTGAGGTGGGCAGATCACCTGAGGTCAGGAGTTTGAGACCAGCCTGGCCAATATGGTGAAACCCCGTCTCAACTAAAAAAACACAAAAATTGGTCGGGCGCGGTGGCTCATGCTTGTAATCCCAGCACTTTGGGAGGCCGAGGCGGGCGGATCACGAGGTCAGGAGATGGAGACCATTCTGGCTAACACGGTGAAACCTCGTCTCTACTAAAAATACAAAAATTAGCCAGGGAGGTGGTGGGTGCTTGTAGTCCCAGCTACTCAGGAGGCTGAGAGGAGAATGGTGTAAACCCAGAGGTAGAGATGCAGTGAGCCGAGATCATGCCACTGCACTCCAGCCTGGGTGACAGAGCGAGACTTCATCTCAAAAAAAAAACAAAACAAAAAACAAAAAACAAAAAACCACACACACACACACAAATTAGCTGGGCATGATGGCAGATGCCTGTAGTCCCAGTTACTCAGGATTCTGAGGTGGGAGAATCACCTGATTCTGGGAGGCAGAGGTTGCAGTGAACCGAGATCACGCCATTGCACTCCAGCCTGGGTGACAGAGTGTGACTCCATCTCAAAAAAAAAAAAAAAAAAAAAAGAAATGAAAGTGACCCAATCGTACCTGGCCCTTGCATACTTGACCTATGTGGCCTTACCTAGTTGCAAGCTAAGTTAGGCAATGTGCTATTACCTAGGTGACCGAGTAGCCAGTTAAAACCTGGGATATTCTATTGTGAAAATGAAAAATAGAAGGCCCTAGGCTTTATCAACCCAATGATAGAATAATAAAAAATTAAGTAAATCTATTAAAATGATGGAAGGAAAATGACAGGGACAAAGTTTGTCCAACTGGCTTGTAAGGCCAAGGTTCTTTGCACCTTCTCACCTGCCCTCCCTGGAGTGCCCAGAAACTCAGGACTATGCTGTGCAAGAGAAATACACTTCAGTCTTATTTGAGCCATGATATCATGCATTCTCTTTGGTATTTGCAAAGCAGTCATATGGCTCTGCCTAATGGAAAGTTGGAGAGAGAGACTCAGGTGAGCTGAGTGTCTACAGCACATATAACCCCCAGCCACTCAGAATGATTATTGGGAGGACAATTAGCTCCCTCTGCCGCAGGCAGCTCACACTTAACATCTCCAAGACTAACCTCATTGTTTTCCCCCTCAAACCTGCTGCTTCTATGGTTTGATCATACTTTCAGTAAGTATCTTCATCATACACTCAGTTGCTCACACCAGAAAACTGGAATCATTCTTGAGTTCTCTCTTTCCCTCACTGCTGCACAACCAATCTTTCTCCAACCCTAGTCACTTATACCTCTGAAATATTTTTTATTTTATTTTATTTATTTATTTTTTGAGACAGGGTCTCACTCTATCACCCAGGCTGGAGTGCAGTGGTGAGATCATGGCTTACTGCAGCCTCAAACTTGTGGGTTCAAGTCATCCTCCAGCCTTGGCCTCTCAAAGTCCTGGGATTACAGGTGCACGCCACTGCACCTGGTCTTAAATATTTGTAGATTCACATACTTCTCTCTACCTTGTTACCAGCTTAGTCCAAGACATCATTCCTCTTTTTTTGATCATTGCAAAGGTTCTTAACTGACCTTTCTACACTTAGTCTTGTCCCTTCAGATCTATTTTCCATTTCATTGTGAAAGTTCCATTATAAAAATGGAAATGTGATCATAGTCCTCCTGCTTCAAATTCTTCAGTGGGTTTTGCTTAACCCCAAATTCTTCATGTGCTCTAGAGGACCTTGTATGATCTGGCCTCTGCCAGTCTCCCCAGGGTTATCTCATGCCTCCCTGACCTTGGTTCTCTCCAGTCCTAACACTCTGGGTTGACTGCAGTTCCTAAACTCAGTAATGTTAGCACTTGATTCTGGTCTGTCAAACATACTAGTCTCTCTTTTGGAGCACTCTTCTTGTCTCCTTCTCTTGCTTGTTCAATACTATTTAATTAAAAACCTCAGTTTAGCGATGATTTTCTTAGTGAGACCTTCCTCCTTCCTGCTAGAGCCATCTCCTTGGTCTGTGCTCCTATTGCTCCTTGTCATTCATCTTTACTAACACCAATCTAGCCAATAATTCAATGATGAGGATCTGTATTTGCGACTGTATCGTAAGCTCTAAGAAGGCTGGGTTACCTTCTTTATTTGATGAATAAGATATGTAAAAATATTTGGAAAAAACATGCTACCTTCAAATAATTCCTTTATTTATTTACCCACTATTACATTAAGCAAAGTCTTTGTATAATGATGTATGGTTACGTATTACAATGACAACAATAGCAACTTCTGTTCATAAAATTATTACAAATGTACAGTGAAAGAAACAATTAGTAATAAACACAAATGATATATAATACTTAATTGTAATAATAGCTCACATTTATATACTTTTATAATTGTGACGCTTTTACTTATATAACTTTATTGATCCTCATGAGACCCTGTCAGAAATGTCAGATGAATTATTTCCACTTTACAGGTGTAAACACTGAGGCTCGGTGAAGTTAAGAGATTTAACCAAAGTCCTTGACTTAATCAATAAAGAAGCCAGAGCATGAGTCCAGATCTCTTGAGTTCAGAGCCAGAGTCCTGTCTACTGTGTCAGGCCTGAGAGGGAACATGAAATACAACTATGCATATCTCTAGCTTCTGTGTCTGATACAGGCAGGCATTTGATAATTACTTGTTGAACAAATAGATATACCAGTAGATCTGACAATATTACTGAGATGTTACACCAACATGTAAGTCAACAATTATGGAGTAATAAACAGAAAAAATAAAATACATTATACTATACAGGAGAGAGATGGAATCTGGCCAACAGACTAGGTAATTGCTCTTAAGTGAGTTCAATGATCACTTTAAATAATTATGTGGGTGTGGGAGGTCTGTATCTAAGTCTCAAGAATCTTGAAACCACTGATGATGGGCTTGACAAAGGAGGCTTTTTTATAACTTGGGACTTGATTGAAATGCAAGGTGTAAAACGTGTGACTAATACCCAGTTTGACTTTCAGCTATGCACAGGAAGAAACAGAAGGCTGTTGTCTCTGTCACTGACTTGGGAAGGCTTAAATATTCTTCTGTAGAAACTTCTTTCTCTCTCTAACCTCATCTGAGCATTGGAATTGTTCTTGACTAAAGTGGGTACCAGGTGGCCATCTACAGAACTTCTGCAGAACAGTCAGAGTATCCTTCTCTGGGTGGGGTATGTGGGGGTAGATAGTGTATCCTTCTCTGGGTGGGCCATTTTGGGGTAGACAGCACCTCCATGAATAACAATGCTTCCTCCAAGGGGAGACCTTAACTCTGGGATGGCAAGAATTATCTTAAAGACCTAAATTCTGGTGATTCTAAGAGGGGAAAATTTGCCTGATCTGAGGGTCTTGCATTTTTAATTTTCTTAGTTAGTTTCAAGGTTAGCTACAGGTATGTAAAGCACCTAGTATAGTTGTTGAACATAATATGAATAGGTGCTCAATAATTGGTTGTAATTATGAACATAATGTAGCCAACTGTAAAGAAAGTGCATGGACATGGGTTGAAACCCAGTTTTGACACTTATTATGCGGCAATATAGCTTCCTGATCATGAGCAAGTTATTTAAACATTCTAATCTTAAGTTATTTCCAGCCATGAAAATAACAGTAGTCATTTTGGGTGAGGTTGTCTATTAGGTCTTGTATTCCTGTTATTTCTTAGCATTATAGCAATTTTGAATGCTCAAGTTTATAGGTAAGGTAACTGAGACTCAGAGACATTAGTGATTTGTCTTATGATGTGGTCATTTAGCTAATGTCAAAGCTAGAGCTAAATCCAGGTCTGTCTGATTCCAACACCTGGTTATTTTCCACTTCATAACACTGCTTATGTGAAATAGAGATGACAAAAATGCTGAATTGTTGTGATGATTAGAGTCAGCACATGGCACACATTTGGCATTCAAAATAGTAGCTATCACTGTTAATTGTGCCTTAGGTGGTACAGGACAATCTATATATCCGTATTAGCCAGAGTTGGAAGAGCTTTGACATGTACTATCCATTAGGACTGCTGGTTGGCATATAGTGGACACTCAATAAGTGCTTCTTAATGTGTTAAAGATGTTGCAATGATCCATGTTAAAGGTCAAGTAATGTCTGAATTTATAGTTGGATTCTGTCCTCTTGCACCCCCACTACATACAGCTCTTTCACCTGTGAAAGTTTTGTGAAATGCAGTAGGACAAGGAATTATGACAAGTGGTCTTGTTGAAATAGCTGAGTTTTTTAGCCCTATCTCAAAATATATTGAGATAATTCAATTTCTGTATGGCTAAGCAGACTCCTATCAGACCAACCCTCTACAAACAGGCAATAACTTTAACTCTAGTAAAAATAAATTTAAAATATCATCTACCCAAAGGCACTGGAGAGTGAACAAAGGTGAGCAGATTCTCCAGGGATATTGTTATTTAGAAGAAGGAAGAGTCTGGGATAAGTTTTCCACTTACTGAGGCCTTTGGCTGCAGTCAGCACCAGATAGGGAAGTTAAAAATTCGCGCCACTGCACTCCAGCCTGGGCGACAGAGCGAGACTCCGTCTCAAAAAAAAAAAAAAAAAAAAAAAAAAAAAAAAAAAAAAAAAAAAAAAGAAAACCTGCAGTCTTTCTGGCCAGAAGAACCAGATGAGAGATTCAGGCAACCACAGCTGCTAAATATAAACTTCACCCAAATCTCTGGTTGACCCTGAATCAAGCATGTATGCAGTAGAATCCAAAAAGCTCAGCTAAAGATAGAAGAATTGAACTGAGATTTGAGTTGACACCCAAGAGGCAGTTTGCAATCTGAGTCTAACCAAGTTAATTACCTACTATAGCAACAACAACAACAACAACAACTCAACACTATTCTGTGGAATATAACAGAATTTGGAGTGACCACAACACAACATTCACAATGTCCAGAATATAATCCAAAAATATTCAACACAAAAAGATCCAGGAAAATGTGAGCTATTTTCAAGAGAAAACACTATCACTGAAGACTGATCCCTACTTGGTCTGAATGTTGGAATACGTAAATAAGATTTCAAAGTAGTTATTATACGTAGTCATTAACATCAGAGAAAATATGATGGAAATAAATTTAAAAAAATCTCAGTAGAGACACTATTGAAAAAACCAAATAGAGCTGATAAATAGAATATCTGAAGTGAAGATTCCCTTAATGGATTTAAAAACAGAATGGAGATGAAGGAGAAAGATTCAGTAAACTTGAAGACAGAGCAATAAAAAGTATCCAATCCTAAGAATAGAACAACAACAGCAACAACAAAAATTCCAAACAAATAACAAATGAATAGAATCTCAGATACCTGTGAGACAAAATAGAAACGTCTAACATATGTTTAACAGAGTTCCAAAACAGGAGAGAGAATGCAGTAGGAAAAAATAATTTGAAGAAATAATGAGCAAAAGTATACTGAAAAATATGAAAATATAAAATATAAAAAATATGAAAAATATTGACCAAGTTGAGATTAGTCTTCACTGATTTCCCAAAGGTGATGAAAGACATAAATTTACACATTCGAGAATCTTAGCAAGACCCAAGCAGGATAAATATGAAGAAAATCATTCTTTGGCACATCGTAGTCAAACTGCTGAAAACCTAAAAGATGAAAAAAAACTCTCAAGAGAAAGGACACAATATATACAGGAGGACAATGAGTCAATGGAGGACAGAAAATAATAAAGGACCACCTTCGAATTTTGTAAAAGAAGAAAAAGACTTGTTCACCCAGAATTTATATCCAAGTGAAAATATTATTTAAGAATAAAAGTAGGCCGGGCGCGGTGGCTCAAGCCTGTAATCCCAGCACTTTGGGAGGCCGAGACGGGCGGATCACGAGGTCAGGAGGTCGAGAGCATCCTGGCTAACAAGGTGAAACCCCGTCTCTACTAAAAAAAAATACAAAAAACTAGCCGGGCGAGGTGGCGGGCGCCTGTAGTCCCAGCTACTCGGGAGGCTGAGGCAGGAAAATGGCGTAAACCCGGGAGGCGGAGCTTGCAGTGAGCTGAGATTCGGCCACTGCACTCCAGCCTGGGCAACACAGCCAGACTTCGTCTCAAAAAAAAAAAAAAAAAAAAAAAAAAAGAATAAAAGTAAAATAGAGACATTTTTTAGATAAAAGAAAACTAGCTGAGTTCATCAGACCTACACTACAGCAAATGCTAAGGAAAGTTCTTTAGGCTTAAAGGAAGTGATACCAGATGGAAAAGTGGATCTTCAGGAAGGATGAAGATCATAAAAAATGCTAAATACAGCTGGGCATGGTGGCTCACACCTGTAATCCCAACCTTTTGGGAGGCCGAGGTGGGTGGATCTCTTGAGCCCAGGAGTTCGAGACCAGCCTGGGCAACATGGTGAAACTCTGTCTCTACAAAAAATACAAAAAAATTTAGCTGGGCGTGATGGTGCACACCTGTAGTCCCAGCTACTCTGAGACTGAAGTGGGAGGATTACCTGAGGCTGGGGAGGTCGAGGCTGCAGAGAGCCATGATTGTGCCACTGCACTCCAGCCTGGGTGACAGAGTTAGACACTGTCTCAAAAAAAAAAAAAAAAAAAGAAAGAAAGATAAATATATAAAATACTATTTTTTATTTTTTAATTTCTTTAAAATGCATGTGACACATTTAAAGCATAAAATATAACATTAACTTGTGGGGTTTATAACAGTAGATGTGATACAAGTGACAGCAACAGCAGAAAGGATGGTAGAGATGGGAAACAGACCTGCACAGTCATGGTCTTTTTATACTTCGCATGAAAAGGTACGATAGTAATTCTAAGTTGATTTTGAAAAGTTAAGAATGTATATGGTAATCACTAGAGAAAACAAACAAAAATAATGCAATGAGTTACAGAAAAGCCAACAGATACATAGAAGAGATTTATTTTCCCCTGTCCCCCTCTGTCTGAAAGTCATCTTGTTTACTAGTTGTCAGCGGAAACTGAAGAATGCCTTCATCTATTCATTCAGATGTGTATCCATCCAATAGATATTTATTGCACAGCCATTAGATTTTCAGACACTGTACTAGGCTTTGAGGATATAAATAAAATAGCACATAATCCTTGCCTTCAAGGAACTTTGTCCTTCTCCTCCATGAATTGATGAAGACTCTCCTGACTTCTGTACTGGTGGACTCCTCAAACTTGTCATTTTGGGGCCATTTAGGGAAAGAGTTAGTGGGGGCCTCAAAAACACCCATCTTTCTAGCTTTAGGTAATAGCTGCTCTAAGCAGACTTTCTGCATAGAGAGGATGATATTCTTTGATTTCTTTTCTAGCTGTGGTGGGAAAAGTCTCAATGAGATGGGAGGTTTGGAAGGCTGAGGTTTATGCCCTTGACTCAGAGTGAGAAGATGAGGTTCCAGTCCTGCCTGCTGCTCGCTCAGCTGTGTGACTTTACACAATTCACTTAGCCTCTCTAAGCCTCAGTTTCATCATTTGCAAAACCGGCTAGTAATCGCCATTGCTCTTGAAGGAGATAAATCTAGCTCTGTTACCTGAGTTCCAAGGTCAGTTTGGCTCAGAGGTTCACATGCAATACTTTAAAATCACATAGAAGTAGGTGTTCTGAAACCAATTCTCCAATTCGAGTCTTGGGCAAAATGACTGAAGACATTTACTCTGAAATTTATGTTCTTGATTCAATTTTGTTTTCCTGTAGGATTTAATTTGATAGAGTGGAATACACATAGGCTTTGGTTTAAATTCTAGCTCTGCACTCACTAGGTATGTGATGTTGGATAGTATACTTCAGTTTTCTCCTCTATCTCATGGGGATAATAATGCTTAGATTGTATGGCAGAGAGGACCAGCTATCCACCAAAGAGTCTTGCTTCTCTTCTATACTATAGAAGTTTCTGGAAGTTGCTCAGCTAGTGCCAAGGAATTGCATCTGGGAGTGCGTCTATGATTAGTTCTCATCAATCCAGTGTGAGCAGAAGCTGATGCAGTCTACTTACAGGGCAGCCCCCTTCCCCCAAAGCCCTTTCCTGGACAAACCTCCATGTTCTTTCCCCTTTGGACCTGGTGCACAGCAAGAGCACAGCAAGCTTGGAAGCTACATGTTGGAGATGGTAGAGCCACAAGGTTCAAGGCTACTGGGGCCCTTAGTTACTACCTGGAGCAGAGCTATCCCACTCCTTACAGATGCCGTTTTATAATTAGCATGAGCGACAAATGCATTTCTATTGTGTTACAGCTGTCATACATTTTGGGGTTTCTTTTTACAGCGTTACCTCGTTCATTTAGAAAGCACAAGTTACGTAAAGCATCTGGTGTGTTATCTGTCACATGGCAGGGTTAAATAAATAAAAGTGCCCTTCTGCCTGACAAGGATATTTTTATCAGATTGGATGAGGAGTCGACATCATTCTTGCTTATGTTGTATTTTTGTCATCTACACATGCGACTCTCATTTCCCAAATAAGCCAAGCAGAGGTAGTAATACCAACCGCCCTCCTACAGTCATTGAGAAATAAATGACTACTCAGCAGGAATGTGAAAGCTGTGGCGGAGAGTATTCCAGAAACATCAGATGATAACTGGATGGGGCAGGTGAGACTAAATGAAACACAAAACAAAATCTTTCTTGAAAGGAGCAAATGTTGTTGGGCCATTATCAGACAAGGAGTTTGGGGAGAAGCTGTTTTCCCTTAAGAAATCTTTCTGTTGAGTGTCCTTCTTAAAATGCATGTGACACATTCAGTTGGAAGTGTATATTCAGTCACTGACAAAGATGGGTCTTTGACTATCAATTACAGCTTCAAGGCAGGCTTAGAACTGAGAGGATGAAGGACTGTGTGACCATCTCCAAAAAACCAAACCGAGCAATCCCATAGGTCTAAGGGCTCAGGGCAATAAGAAAGCATCTTCGCTGTAGCCCACCAGGTGGGGCCTTGGGATGGGTGGACGGGTCGTCTCCCTGCTCACCTCTGGTACCTTGTTGCCACCTGACACTGACTCTTCCTTGGGTTTGTGTCATCAGGCCAGCCTAGGCAGATACCCAGAGCGGGTTCTGTGGCCGCTGGTTAGGTTAGCAATGTTTTCTGCCCTGGGGGCTGGGCCTGCCAGCACACTGGTGCTCAGGGCCGGCCTCTGAGAACTTGGAATCTGATTAGGCGGCTGTCACATAGCCTCAAGGCAGTGTTCCTCAAGGGTGGGCCCAGGAGCAGGGGCTGAGGCAGGGTTTGAAGAGAGGGCGGTTGTCAAGAAGCACAGAGAAGGGGAGATCTCTCCAGAGCCAGAGGAAAGAGGATCCAGCAGCGGAGGATGCAGGGCTGCTGAGTGCCCGCCTGGGCTTTGGGGCCCCGCTCCCATACAGGGAGCCTGCTCCGGGCTGGTCGGAGCACCCTGCCAGGCCCTTCCAAGGATGGGCAGCGCAGCCCAGCCGGCACATTCTGCTCAGCCGGTTTTCCTCCAGCTCTGCTCAGCGCTAGCTGTTACTTCTGCTGAGCTTAGCACATCTCCTCATCCCTCCCCTGGCTCAGTTCAGTGCAAATCAACTCTCCAGGCAGAGAGGAGTTTTGGGTTCAGGTCATCTCTCCACTGCTGCTTCCCCACAGAGCACTGCCTCTCTTGCTTCCAGGCCTCCAAGCGGAGCCTGCGGTCCCCTATGGCATGGACTGGCCTGTGGCACACTCAGCAGCCTCCCCTTCCCATGACTTAGTTCAGTCCAACCAAGAGAACCGGAGAACCTGATCCACGCCTCCTCGTTCTAACTCACTTCTGCTTGACTACCTTGCTTTTGTTACTCAAAGTCTCTCTCTCTCTCTTCCCCTCTCCCCCTCTCCATACAAATGGCTTTGCAGCGGCCCTGGGAGTACATGGCAGCACCAATAATGTCTCCATGGTTTCTTGTTAGCTGCTCTCTAAGCAGGAAAGTGACTCGGCCTGACAATATAATTTACATTGCTGTATAAAACTATCTGTGGAAGCCAAGCTAATTTGTGCCAGATTAGGCTATTTGTCTCAGCCACTGTCTAGCAGCACAATCTATCAGAGGGCTGTTTTCAAATATCGCTTTTCAAGCGTGCCCTTGAGAGGCAGAAATTGATTGGGATCTTAGAGAGCAAAATTACAGCAATAACTTAAAAGAAACAATAATTACTGAATCATACCAGTGTCAGCACTCTGCAAAACACGAAATAGCCATCAAACCCCAATCCAATATATTCTGAAGCGAATTTATTGAATGGAAAAAGCAGTTGAGTGAGGGTTTTTCTCCCCCTCCTCCCCTTCCCCTGTACATATGGTTATCTCAAAACCGCAAGTGAATGAGTCGATAATTCTTGTCATTGACTGCTCCATTTTCACGGAGTTAGAGGAGATCCATTAGCCGCCCCCTGCTGCACCGTCTCCCTCTCTCCCTCACTCCCTCTCTCCTTCTCTCCATTGCCTCTATTCATTTGCTAGTCTCTGCTCTTCAAGCAAACAAACATGTATAACTAATCATCTGTTAAAATGCAGAGGGCCCCTAATAAATCTCCACAGTTGAAATACTTTAATGGGTAATTAATTGATCCTGTTCCAGAGGAGTAATAAGATAATAAATTAGACAATATTTCACTCAGTCGTGGCAGGCTCCTAGCTAATGGCGCTGTAGGGCTAAGCTGAAGGATAATAAATTAGCCAGAAATTAACTGCTAAGAGCTTTCTGCAGAGAAATCGGCTGACAAGTGAGTCACACGCGTGATTCAGGGCTTGACTGGTGCGGTGGCAATCTCGGTGAATATGAACTTGTGCTTCAGGAGGGGGTCTGGGAATAGGGCATGCTCAGTGGGCCTTGGTGGGATTATGTCCCCAGCCTGAGACAGCCTGGTGGGTGATGCCCCGAGTCTGTGCAGCTGACTTGTGTCCTTTGCTTGCATGCTGACCTGGTTCCGGGGAGCTGAAAAGTCCGGAACATCATGCCCTCTCGAAAATAGTTTTTTCCCAAGTCATCAGACTTGCTGAGTTTTTATGGATTTCACCCGCAAAACCTTCAGCCACCGTGCTCCATCCACTGCCTCCTCGGCAAATACATAAATAAGGACGAATTGAGCCTCATACTTTGTCACCAGCGAGGGTGTCACAAAAATTAAGCAGAAAAAAAGTAGGTAGGGATGGAGTGAATTACATTTTTCAACATGTAAGACGTTTTTGTTTTGGGGTATGATAGAGAAAAGCTCTTAGTTTTATTGAGGAACTTGGGGAGGGTGATGGGTCTTAATAGCCAAGAAGTTAGACCTGGACGGTCAGGTGGGCCTTTTCTTGAGGAAGTAGCAAGTCAATTTCTCCATGGAGGAAGGACTTGGCATAAAAGTGGAAGGTTGGAGGAGAACTCGGTTATCTGAGGTGGTTTGAGTTCTTTCTTGTTCTTTTTTACTAAATAGCTATGTGACCTTGTGTAGGTTACCTCAATACTCTGAGATTTTCTTTGCTTATCAGTAAAATGGTGTTGAGATGAATAAATTAAATAGGTCTGCAAAACTTCCAGTTCCATGTCTCATCCACAGGAGAGGCAAATTTAATGTTACTTATTATCTGGGGGTCAGTGGGAAAGGTTATCATTTATAAGCAAGGGAGATGGCAGACAAGGAAATGAAAGTGAGCTGGCAGTGGGAGACGACAGCAGGCTCCTCCACTTAGTCTGGAATAAGAACCTGATCACTTGTACCCACACCCTACAGCCTGTCCAAACTGAGGTGAGCCCCCCTTCTGCCAGAACAGTCTCTCATTGGTAATGGTAAACGTGGGTGGATTAATCTTCTGAGTCTTGGTGACTGTAGCAATGTAGGTTGAAGGCTTAAATAGAGCTTGATTGTTTAAATGAGATAATGTAGACGCTAAAGGATGTGGAGCCCAGAAAGGAGAAAGTCAAGGGGGACTCTCAGGTTCCTGGCTTGGGCTGTGGGCTGCAGTACCTGCTGTTTCTGCATCACTTGTCTGGAAAGGGAACACTTGTCCTACCAGAGGGGCCCTGGAAAATGCCTGTGTTGATCTTTGAAGCCTGGAATTGGGTTCCATTGCTGCTTCTGTTGCTGCTGCTGGAGCCACGGCTGCCTGAGGAGCCTGTTGTGGTGACTTCTTTTAGTTCCTCACAAGGTCCTTGAGTGCAACAGATGCACACACGCCTTGCTCTTGCCCATGCATCTTGTCCTTTGTCTCTTACCCTGGAGTTTTCTATTGCTGTTTAGACATGAAGTGAACACTGCGGCTCCCACTTAGCACTCGGGCACGTGCATCCTTGAAGCACACTGGGGTTAACATCCTGGGCGGGGGGCATACTTTGACCAATAGGAGACGGCTGCCAGTGAGTAAATTGTTCTCCTTTTCTCCCCTGCATGGACTCTTTGAAGGTGGAGTGGCTTCCCTCGCCCTCTTTGAAGATAACCTTTGACACCAAGCAATCAGTTTCCATAAAGTGGTGTCCACTCAGCAAGGGGCCCCTCTTCTCCTGACTCTCCCTTCTTCCCAGCCCCCTCCTTTTCCCCTACTCCTGCTTTCCTAAGACGGCATCCCCTAATAAAGCACTGGCACATGAAACAACCAAAAAAGAGACAACGCCCTTGAACCCATGGTCTCGTGACCATCGGGAATGGTGGCACTGGCACCCCCTGCCTTGTGTCAATGCTCTTCATCTTTCTGGGAGGGCATCCACCTGGGCAGTGCTTGGAAGACAAGACCCTGCACTGTCTCTGGTGGACTTCAGGGTGGCTGGGAACCACCGTCAGCAGCCCCAGGGCTGTTCTTGTTCTGAGGGGGATGCTGGGCCTACTGAGGGCCTGGCCTGAAGGGCCGTAGCAGAACATGTTCAGCTGGGAGCTGCACGCTGCCTGCCTAAAAGCAACAGGAGTTTCCCAGGTAGAAATGGCGGGGGAGGTGGAGCTCACACAGTAAGGGTCCATTAACTGACATTTATTTAAAAAAAGAAACACGCCTGTAATCCCAGCACTTTGGGAGGCTGAGGTGGGTGGATCACCTGAGGTCAAGAGTTTGAGACCAGCCTGGGTAACATGGTGAAACCCCGCCTCTACAAAAAATACAAGTTAGCCAGGCGTGGTGACATGCGTCTGTCTCAGCTACTCAGGAGGCTAGGGAGAAGAATCACTTGAACCTGGGAGGCAGAGGGTTGCAGTGAGCTGAGATCGAGCCACTGCACTACAGCCTGGGTGACAGAACAAGATTCTGTCTAAAATAAACCCTCCAAAATCAAAAAACGAAAACATGTCCTCCTTCATTCTTTGCTCTTATATGTGGAACGGCTTCCTGACTCCCATCAGCCCATCCTCTTCCAAGTTAGTTCTTTGTACCTTGAGGCCTCAGAACTGGAAGAGAGGTTGAAGCCACTAAACTTAACTTCAACCTCAGATGAAACAGGCCAGTGGATGGACTGCTGAGCTTGGAGTACCATTTCCTGTATTTGAATCATTAGACACTTCTTAAAAAAAATGAGTGGGTGCGATGGCTCACACCTGTAATCTTGGCACTTTGGAAGGCTGAGGTGGGAGGATAGCTTGAGGCCAGGAGTTTGAGACAAGCCTGGGCAACAGAGTGAGACCCCATCTCTACAAACATAAAACCAAAACAGCAACAAACAATTCTTTCTCCAAGGTCTGAGCTGTACCCTGTGGAGAAGCATGTGGTAAATTTACTTTTTTTTTCTCTAGGTGATTGACAACCTTTATATGACCCCTAAGCCTTCTCTTTTTGTCAGGCTAAATATGCCCTGTTCCTCTAACAATTACATATGTGACATATCTCCTTCTTTCTATTGGGAAATAAATGCAAATAAAAATACTCCAAACCTATATAGGTGACTTGATTCATATTCAGAAAGTGAACACCCAGGGATGGCTAAAATGGGTGGTTTTACCTGGAGCTATGACCCGAATCAGAACACCCACTCCCTCCGAAGTAACCACTGTCCTGATTTCTGTGCAAATCATTCCATTGCTTTTCGTCGTAGATTTCTAATTTATATATTCATTTCCAAACCATATGGTTTGCCCATTTTAAATCTGTACATGGGTGACATCATCCCATATGTACACTTTTGTGCCTTTTTTTTTTGCTCAACATTATGTTAATGTGATTTATCCATGTTTTTGCTTACTGGTGTAGCTAGTTCATTTTTTACTAATCCATAAAGTTTTATATATTTTTATGTATATGTAGATATACTTTTATTGACCTGATACTTTATTGATTATTCCATGATATAAATATACCATAATTTACATATGTGTTCTATCACTGATGAACTTTTGAGCTGTTTCCAGTTTGGGGCCCTTATGAACAGTGCTGCGATGAATATTTATCTCAGTGTACACAGGCTTGCATTTCACTAGGATGCATACCTAGGAGCAGAATGCTGAGTCATAGGTCACATGCATCCTCATCTTGACCAAACTGGAGTCCAAAATGCTTGTGTTACATTACAATGCCATCAGCAGAGTAGGCATGCTTCGGTGGTAGACCCAAAGGTGGGCTGCGCAGATTTCCCTTCCAGGAAGACTTGCTGCCCAGCTCAGCTCCTGCACAGTCTGCCTCCACTGCAGAGCAGCCTTTCCCAGGGCCTTGCCTTGCCTGGGACAGCCTGACAGTTTGTTCCTTTTCATTGCAGAGTAGTATTCCATTGCATACACAAATTATCAGTTTATCCATTTTCTTGTTGATGGGCTTTTGGAATGTTTCCAGGTTTTGGTAATGACGAACAAAGCTTCTAAGACATACATACATACTTGAATTGTCATTGTCATGGCTGTATGGAGTGGAGGTGGGAGGGCTTGGCCACTGTGCACCACTGTGGGATGATTCTGATGGGCAGTACTGGCTCTGGAGTGGTCCATCTGGGCTCCTCTGCCTCTTCCTGCTCCTCCCCTCCTTTCATAGGAGCTGATCCCTAATAAACACCTCCTACACCAAACTCTGTCTCAGAGCTTGCTTCCTGGGAACCCAAACTGCAACAGTTACTGGACTCTTTATCCTTGCCAGTGTTTGATATCAACAGACTTTAAAAATGTATCGCTAATCTGGTGGGTATTTAAGGGTGGCTCATTGTGGTTTTTTTTCTGTAATTAAAAATTTAAAAATTATGTCCTTAATTAAATATTTTAAACCTTTACAATTATTGAGGTATAGTTCAAACAGTAAAATAATCCCCTTTTTGAAGTGCACAGTTAGATGAGTTTTGACAACTGTATGCTGTCATATAGTCACCACCATAATCAGATGCATTTATATCAGCCCAGAAAGTTCCTTCATGCCCCTTTGCAGTCAGTCCCCTGCTCCTCTCACTGATCTGCTTTCTGTCACTATAGCTTTGCCTTTCCAGTGGAACCAACTAGAACACACTCTTTTTTGTGTCTGGTTTCTTTCACTTAGTGGACTGCTTTGGAAATGCATCCATATTGCTGCATGGATTGGCGGTTTGTTCCTTTTCATTGCGGAGTAGTATTGCATTTCATACGCAAATCACAGTTTATCCATTCTCTTGTTGTTGGGCTTTTGGAGTGTTTCCAGTTTTGGGTAATGATGAACAAAGCTTCTAAAACATACAACGAGTCTTTTTGTTGATATATGTTTTCATTACTCTTTAATGAATGTGTAGGAGTGGCATTGCTGGGTCGTGGGGCAGGTGTAATTTTAACTTAATAAGAAATCACCAGTGGTTTTCCAAAGTGCTTTTTTATCATTTAAAATTTTACATATCATCAGTCTGTGAGGGTTCTGGTTGCTTCACATTCTTGCCAACACTTGGTTTATTCAGTCTTTTAAATTTTTAGCTATTCTTGTGTGTGTGTGCCTTTGTGCAGTGGTAGCTCATATTTTAATTTACATTTAAATAATGCAAAATGGTGGTTAATGATATTGAGCATCTTTTCATTGGCCATTTGTATCTCTTCTTTGGTAAAGTGTCTGTTTAAATCTTTTACCCATTTTTAAATAGGATCATTTGCTTAAATTGATTAAGAGTTCTTTATATATTCTGGATACAAGTTCTTTATCAGATATGTATTTTGCAAATAGTTTCTTCCAGTCCATGGCTTGTATTTTTATTTTCTTAAGAGTGTCTTTTGAAGAGAAGTTTTTCCCTGACATGATGGCTCATGCCTATAATCCCAGCATTTGGGGAAAGTGAGGCAGGAGAATTTCTTGAGGCAGGGAGTTTGAGACCAACCTGGGCAACATGGTGAGGCCCTGTCTCTACCAAGAAAAAAAAAAGTTTTAAATTTTGATAAAAACCGATTTATCATTTTTTATGCTTTGAGTTTTTTGTGCCTTATCTAAAAATTATTCACTTATCCCAAATCATGAAGACTTTTTCTTATGTTTTCTTCTAGAAATTTTATAGTTTTATATTTCTTATTGTGGTTTGAATTTGTATTTTACTGATTTCTGATGAGAAGGAGCACTTTTCATGTTTATTTGTCATATGGATTTCCTATTTTATGATGTGTCTAAGCCTTTTGCTGTTTTCTGTAAAGTTTTCTTTCCCTTACTGATTTTTAGGAATTGTTATGTATTCTGGAGAGAGCCTTTTGTCAGTTTTATTCATGATTTATATTTTTTCCCACTCTGTGATTTGCCTTTTTAGTATCTTTATGATGTCATTTAGTGAATAGAAGTTCTTAACTTTAAGGAATCTGAATTTCTGTTTTAGTTCTTTTATGATTAGTACTTTCTGTCTCCTGTTTAAGAAATTCTTTCCCACCCTGAGGTCACGTATATATTCTCCCATATGAGAGCTTCTCAACTTTCTCAGTTCATGATGCCCTTGTGTGTCAATTATTTTTTCATGGAATACCTAGGCCAAAATAAATATCCAACATTTCCATTTATTAGGTAGTTAGTTCCAAGCAAGTTAATAGGCATTTATCTACTAACAACTTGGTAGTCATTTGAAAAAATAATACAAATTGGTTGAAAGAAAAACAAAGAATTATTTCATCCTTAAATGATTGCATTTCCTTACTAAGGGGATGTACAACTTCTCGAGTTTTAGAATATGACAGGATATTACCATTCTATTTCCTATTTCATATTGATTTTTATGTGGTGTTTGTTTGTTATTACAGCAACTGCTGAAAGCCTAGCTTTGCAAAGATTTGATGCCCTTGAGGGGACTGTTGCTCGATTTAATATTGGAACTGTCTAGAGCTAATCATTCAGTGTCTGACAGCTGTCAAGGATCCCTGTGAGTTCAATGCAGTGTCCTGAGGGAACTTCAGTGAATAGTTTGTGACTGATGGTTTTATATCCTGTGTGAAACTCTCTATCACTTTGCTTTTTATACTTAGGTGTTTAATCCATCCTGAATTGATTTTTGTGTATGGTGTGAGTTAGGGATCCAATTTCTTTTTTTCCCCCAAATGTATATGTAGTTACTTCAGATCATTTATTGACAAGTCCATCGCTTTCTCATTAATCTGCTATGACACCTTTGTCATATATTAAATGTGCATATATGTGGAAGTTTTCTTTGATCTAAACTATCGCTTTTGAAATATATTTTCATTTGATATTGAATTCTGGGATGATAGTTTTTCTTTTCCTTTTGGCCCTTTAAATATATCTTTCCATTTTCTTGTGGCTTTCACTGTTTTTTTTTTTTTTTTTTTTTTTACATGACACTCAGCCATAATTTCTATTGTTGGTTCTCTGTAGGTAATATATCATTTTCCTCTGACTGCTTTCAATATTATCTATTTATCATTAGTTTTCAACAGTTTTATTATAACTTTTCAACATGTGGTTTTCATTGTAACTAACCTTCCTGGGTTTACTGAACTCCTTAGATCCTTATGTTTTTCACATAAATTTGGAAAAATTTTACCATATGCCTTTGAATATTTATTCTTCCCCATTCTTTCTCTCTTTGCCTTCTAGAACTCTAATTACACATATGTTAGATATCTTAATATTGTCTTGCAGGTGATTGAGGTTCTGTTCCTTCCTTAGAAGACTTTTCCTTCTTTTTGCCCAGACTGGATACTTTCTAATGAGTTATCAACAAGCTTGCTGGCTTCATCTTTCATTGTCTCCAGTATGCTGTTAAGGCTATCTAATCATCTTTTTCATTTCAGATATTGCAATTTTCAATTCTAAAATTCTCATTTGGACCTTTTCTATAGTTTTCATTTCTCTGTTGAGATTCCTATTTGTTCATTATGACATTAATTTCTTAAAGTCCTTGAACATATTTATAATGATTTCTTTAAGTTCTTGTCTGCTAATGCTAACATCTGGGTCATCTGGTGGTTGGTTTCTACAGACAACATTAAATTTTTTTTTCTTGACTCTAGGTTACATTTTTTAAATTCTCCCCAGTACATAATAATATTTTCCTGTATACCAGACATTGCTGATGAGACATAGAGATTCTGGATTTTGTTATCTTTTTCTGAAGAATGTTTATTTTTATTTCAGCAAGTAGTTAACTTGGCTGGGCTCAGTTTTAAACCATCTCCCTGGAATAGGCAGTAGTTTAAATCCTTGCTTGTTCTTTCAGCCTAATCTTATGGTTGTTATTTCCCATTGTTCTTCTTAGGATCTCTCCCAGATATGTGCAGTTCAGGAGCTGGTCAGTGTTTTGGGTGAAATTATACATTGATTCAGGGGCCATTTTTGTTACTTACTCTTCTCCAGAATTTCACCTCTTACTATGCTGCTGCTCTGGTTATTTTTGACTGCTCATTTTTTTTTTTTTTTTGGCTTCTTAAGCTGGTAAGCCAGAACCTTTCTGTTCGACTTCTAGCTGACTCATGCCATGTGGACCATAGAGTATCCTTAGGCAAAAACATATCCAGGACAGTTTCTCTCTTTCATATTTGACTCTTCACCAGTTTCTGACTGCTTTTTGTTGACTTCCAGTCCTTCCAAATAGTTGTTTTAAAATATTTTATACATATTATACATATTATCTGTGAGAGTCTTAGTTTAATACAAATTACTCCATCTTATCATAGAGTGGTATTTAGTATATCTATCTATCTTGAAATGTTTTTACAAATTCAAATAATTCGCTTGTAGATGCTTCTAACTTTTAATGTGCACAATTATATTATTGGTGTATAAGACAGTATTATTTCTTCTTTTTCATTCAATATCCCTTTTATTTCTGTGTTTGTCTTACTGCATGGACTGGTATCTCTAGTAAAGGGTTGAGAGGAAGTGGTGATAGATTTGTTTTATGTCTCAGAGGGAAAGCTTTCAAAGTTTATTGAATATTATATTTTCTATAATTTTTTAAATAGATAAAATTTATCATGCTAGGTAAATTACTTCTATTTCTTAGCACTGAAAGTATTTTTTAAAAATATATGAGTGAATATTAAATGATATCAAGCATTTTTTTCTTCATATATTGAATTGTTCAAATGTTGTTTTATTTAATATCTTAGTATGTGAGATTACAACAACTTATTTACTAACATTTAATCAACTTTACATTCTTGGAATAAATCCAATTTGGTAAGATTTATTATCCTTTCTTACATATTGCTGGATTCATTTTGCTAGTATTTTGTTTAGGATTTTTGCGTCTATGTTTATGAGTGAGACTGGAATATCTATCCTTGTTGAGTTTGATATAAAGGTAACACTAACTTCATGTTGCGTGTTAGGAAGAGGTTGTATATAATTGAAATTATCTTCTCCCTCTTGAATAATTGGTAGAGCCTGTTGGTGAAGCCATTTGTCTTTGATAGGCTGTGTTGGTGAAATATTCTTTTTTTTTTCTTGAGACGGAGTCTTGCTCTGTCACCCAGGCTGGAGTGCAGTGGTACAATCTTGGCTCACAGCAACCTCCACCTCCCAGGTTCAAGCAATTCTCCTGCCTCAGCCTCCAGAGTAGCTGAGACTACAGGCACACACCACCACACTCGGCTAATTTTTGTATTTTTAATAAAGATGGGGTTTCACCATATTGGTCAGGTTGATCTTGAACTCCTGACCTCTTGATCCACCAGCCTCAGGAAAGTGCTGGGATTACAGGCGTGAGGCACTGGTTTTTGTTTTTTTTTTCCTTTTTTTTTTTTCAAGGATCTTTATTGTCACTCAGGCTGGAGTGCAGTGGCACAACCATAGCTCACTGTAGCCTCAACTTCCCGGGCTCAGGAGATCCTACCATTTTAGTCTCCCAGGTAGCTGGGACCACAGGCATGCCACCATGCCTGGCTAATTTTTTGTATTTATTATAGAGATAGGGTTTCACCGTATTTTCAGGGTGGTCTGAAACTCCTGGGCTCAAGCAATCTGTCCTCCTCAGCCTCCCAAAGTGCTGGGATTACAGGTGTGATCCACCATGCTTGGTCTAGAGAAAGATTTTTGAATCCTCTTTCATGAAAAATTTAATGATCAGAACATACATTTCTACTTTTCTTGTTTCAGTTTTTCTAAGACCTATTTGTACTGATTATTAGGCTGTTAGCTTTTATTTTCAAGTATATCGTTGTAGATTCTGTTCTGTGCTGCCAGTGCTGGGAGTCTGCAAACAATCTTTCTCCTTTATCGTCTGGCCTCCTGGTGGGTTCTGCAGCTGGGGACTCTAGAAGGAGATGGAAGACAGGAGGGAGGAAGGTACTTCTGCTTTCTTATTTGCTTCTGTACCTATCCATAATGCTCACTGAGAATATTTCACCCTAGATGCAGCAATTAGTTCTATCCTTCAGCTTCTGTCACCACTCCTAAACCAACTCATTATGACCTGTCAGAGGTACCACCAGCAGCTAGGCAATGCCCCCTCTTCTGAGGCATAAGTCTCAGCTCTCTGGGCTTCCTCTTATAAACTCCTAAGGAATTAGCAGCATTCAAGTATGCCCTGTCCTCCATAGTATGAGCCCTGCATCTTGAGATTTATGCTATAAGCTTTAAGTTCTGATAACCTTAACCTCTTCCCTTTGTCCTTCAGCTCTTGCTGTAGTAGCTGTTTTTCTGTAGTTATTATCTCTATGATAGTTGACTGTTTTTTTTTCTTCATTAGCCCATCAATACTTGATAACCAATGGTCTCTATTTTTTTTCTGCTGATATACCTACTGTGGTCTATTTTCCTGATTGGACACTGACTGGTACAATATTTGAGAATGGAAATAGTCACAGGAAAAAGACCCTCAAAACTATATGGACTTAGTTGCGTTTTCTTTGGACCCTTGAACACAATGCTGAACTCCTTGCCAATAGCAGATGAGCTACTGCTAATTCATAGCATGCAGTGGTAACATGACAGATTGTCACCTATGATTGCTTGTAGTAACTACTTATTGTACCAATGCCTCGGGAACCAAATAGCTACTGTAGTTGACTAATATGTCAATAATAGTAATATCTACAAGAATCCTGGTATGCAATGGCTGCTTCTAAATACACTGGAGAACTTGAAACAGATGCAATGAGATCAAGTCTTTAAACTTTCATCCCAATGTTCAGACAACTAAGATGCTTCTACAGAGACCCTAGAAGAATCTCTTTCACTGTACAGGAACAATCTTGATAAAGATTAAATCTGGAAGGAGGAGGCAAAGCAAGATGGGAGGATAGAAGTCTCCACCAATTGTCTGTCCCAGAAGGACACCAATCTAACAGCTATCTACAAAAAAAAAGCACCTTCATAAGAACCAAAAATCAGGTAAGCATTCACAGTACGTGGTTTTAACTTCATTCACTGAAAGAGGCACTATGGAGGTAGGAAAAACAGGCTTGAATCACAGAAACCACTCCTCCCCCATCTCCAGGCAGCAGTGGTGTGGTGTAGAGAGCATTTCTGTGTGCTGGGGAGAGGGAGAGTGCAGCAATTGTGAGGCATTGAATTCAGCGTTGCCTTACTGTAGCAGAAAGCAAACCTGGCTCAAACTAGAACTCTTCCAGATCTTGTCTAAGACCATCATGGCAGTATCTCTATGAGCCTAAAAGGATCATAGCATTACTGGGCTTAGGATGTCCCCTAAAGCAGACACAGCTCAGATGACAATACCCAAGTCCTTTCAAGTATCTGAACTTTCCAAAGAAGGATGGGTACAAATAAACGCAGGTTGCAAAGACTACAATAAATACCTAAATCTTCAATGCCCAGACAAAGATGGACAGCTACAGTTATCAAGACCTGTACCAAGCTCAGGAAAACATGAGCTCACAAAATGAACTAAATAAGGCACCAGGGATCAATCCTAGAAAAACAGAGATAACAGACCTTTCAGACAGAAAAATATAAAACAGCTGCTTTGAGGAAACTCAAAGAAATTTAAGATAACTCAGAGAAGAAATTCAGAATTCTATCAGATACATTTAACAAAGAGATTAAAATAATTGAAAAGAATCAAGCAGAAATTCTCAAGCTGAAAAATGCAATTGGAACACCAAAGAACGCATCAGAGTTTTTTAAATAGCAGAATTGATCAAACATAAGCAAGAATTAGTAAGCTTGAAGACAGGTTATTTGAAAGTACACAGTCAGAGGAGACAAAAGAACAGATCATAAAAAACAATGAAGCATGCCTACAGGATATAGAAAATAGTCTTAAAAGGACAAATCTAAGAGTTATTGGCCTTAAAGAAGAGGTAGAGAAAAATATGGGGGTAGAAAATTAGTCAAAGAGATAATAACAGAGAACTTCCCAAACCTAAAGGAAGTTCTCAATATCCAGGTATGAGAAGGTTATAGAACACCAAGCAGATTTAACCCAAAGGAGACTACCTCAAAGCACTTAATAATCAAACTCCTAAAGGTCAACAATAAAGAAAATATACTCAAATCAGCAAGAGAAAAGAAACAAATAACATACAATGAAGATCCAATATGTCTGGCAGCAGAGTTTTCAGTGGAAACCTTCCAGGCCAGGAGAGAGTGGTATGACATATTTAAAGTGCTGAAGGCAAAAACATTTCACCCTAGAACAGTATATTCAATGAAAACATCCTTCAAATATGAAGGAGAAATACTTTCCCAGACAAACAAAAGCTGAGGAATTTCATCAACACCAGAACTGTGTTACAAGAAATGCTAAGGGGAGTACTTCAGTCAGAAAGCAAAGGACATTAATGAACAGTAAGAAATCATCTGAAGGTATAAAACTCACTGGTAATAGTAAGTACATAGAAAAACACAATAACATTGTAACTGTGATGTGTAAACTGTTCTTATCTTAAGTAGAAAGGCTAAATGATGAACCAATTAAAGATGTAAGCTACAATGACTTTTCAAGACACAGACAGTACAATAAGACATAAATAGAAACAATAACAAGTTAAAAAAGTGAGGGGTGAGACAAAGTTAAGGCATAGCATCTTTATTAGTTTTTTGTTTGTTTGTTTATGCAAAGTGTTAAGTTGTTATCAGCCTAAAATAATGGGCTATAAGATAGTGTTTACAAGCCTCAAGGTACCCTCAAACAAAAAAACATAAAACAGATTGAAAAAAAAAAAACCACACACAAGAAAGTAAATCATATCAGCAGAGAAAATTACCTTCACTAAAAGGAAGGCAGGAATGACAGAAAGAAGGAAGGGAAGACCACAAAATAACCAGAAAACAAATAACAAGATGGCAGGACTAAGTCCTTACTTATCAATAATAACATTGAATGTAAATAGTCTAAATTCTCCAATCAAAAGATATAGAGTGGCTGAATGGAAAAAAAAAAACCCCAAAATCAAAAACTCAAAAAACAAAACAAAAAAAACCACCACCACCACCACCACCACCACCCCCACCAACAACAAAAAAAACCCCCAAGACCCACTAATCTGTTGCCTACAAGAAACACACTTCACCTATAAAGACACACATATACTGAAAATAAAGGGATGGAAAAAAATATTTCATGCCAATGGCAACCAAAAAAAGAAAGAAAAAAAAAGAGCAGAAGTTGCTATACTTACATCAGACAAAATAGGTTTCAAGACAGAAACTATAAGAAGAGACAAGGCAACTATATAATGATAAAGGGGTCAACTCAGTAACAGGATATAATAATTTTAAATATATATGCACCCAACACTGGAGCACCTAGATATATAAAGCAAATATTATTAGAGCTAAAGAGAGAGACGGACTGTAATAGCTGGAGACTTTCACACTCCACTTTCAGCATCGGACAGATCTTCTAGACAGAAAATCACAAAGAAATATGAGATTTAATCTGCATTATATACAAAGCAGACCTGATAGATATTTTACAGAACATTTCATTCACATTCTTTTTCTCAGCACATAGAGATCATGCTCAAGGATAGATCATATGTTAGGTCACAAAACAAGTCTTAAAACATTAAAAAAATTATAATAATATCCAGCATCTTCTCTGACCACAGTGGAATAAAACTAGAAATCAATAATAAGAAGAATTTTGGAAACTATACAAACACGTGGAAATTAAACAATATACTCCTGAATGACCAGTGGGTCAATGAAGAAATTAAGAAGGAAACTGAAAAGTTTCTTGAAACAAATAATAATAGAAAACACAACATACCAAAAACCTATGTAATACAGTAAAAGCAGTACTAAGAGAAAAGCTTATACCTATAAGTGCCTACATCAAAAAGAGATAAAAACTTCAAATAAATAACCTAATAATGCACCTTAAAAACTAGAAAAGCAAGAGAAAGCCAAACTCAAAATTAGTGGAAGAAAAGAAACAATAGAGGTTAGAGAAGAAATAAATTGAAAAGAAGAAAACAATGCAAAAGATTAACGAAACAAAAAGTTAGTTTTTTGAAAAGTTACACAAGATTGACAAACCTTTAGGCAGACTAAGAAAAAAGAGAAAAGATCCAGATAAAAAAAATTAGAGATGAAAAAGGAGACATTACACCTGATACTGCAGAAATTCAAAGGCTCACTGGTGGCTACCATGAACAACTATATGCCAATAAATTGGAAAATCTAGAAGAAATGGACAAATTCTTCGACACATACAACCTACCAAGATTGACCATGAAGAAATCCAAAACGTGAACAGACCAATGACAGTAACAAGATGAAAGCCATGATAAAAATCTCCCTGGAGAAAAAAACCCAGGACTTGATGGCTGCACTACTGAATTCTACCAAACATTTAAAGAAGAACTAATACCAGTCCTACTTAAATTATTCTGAAAAATAGAGGAAGTGGGAATATTCCAAACTTATTCTATGAGGCCAGCATTACCTTGAAAACAAAAAGAGACAAAGACACATAAAAAAACCGAAAACTATAGATCAACATCCTTGATGAATATTGATGCAAAAATTCTTGACAAAATACTATTAATAGCAAACCAAATTCAATGATACATTTAAAAGATCATTCATCATGACCTAGTGGGATTTATCCCTGGGATGCAAGGATGGTTTAACATACACAAATCAAACAATGTGATACATCATATCAATAGAATGAAGGACAAAAACCATATGATCATTTAAATTGATGCTGAAAAAGCATGATACAATTCAACATCCTTTCATGATAAAAACCCTAAAAAAACTGGGTATAGAAGGAACATTTCTCAACATACTAAAAACCATATATGATAGATCCGCAGCTCATATAAGTAATGGGGAAAAACTGAAAGTCTTTCCTGTAAGATCTGGAACATGACAAGGATGTCCACTGTCACTCAACATACTACTGGAAGTCCTAGCTAGAGCAATCAGACAAGATAAAGAAATAAAGGGCATCCAAATTGGAAAGGAAGAAGTAAAATTATCCTTGTTTGCAGATGATATGACCTTATATTTGGAAAAATCTAAAGATTCTACCAAAAACTATTATAACTGATAAACAAATTCAGTAAATTGCAGAATACAAAAACAACACACAAAAGTCAGTAGCATTTCTATATTGCCAAGAGTGAACAACCTGAAAAAGAAATAAAAAATGTAATCCTATTTACAATAACCACATAAAAAATAAAATACTTAGGAATTAACTTAACCAAATAAGTGAAGGATCTCTATAATGAAAACTAGAAAACACTGATGAAAGAAATTGAAGAGGACACCAAAAAATGGAAATATATTCCATGTTCATTGACTGGAAGAATCAATATCATTATAATGTCCAAACTACCCAAAGCAATCTACAGATTCAATGCAATTCCTATCAAAATACTAATGACATTCTTCACAGAAATAGAAAAAACAATCCCCAAATTGACATGGAATCACAAAAGACCCAGAATAGCCAAAGCTATTCCAAGCAAAAAGAACAAAACTGGAAGAATCACATTACCTGACTTCAAATAATACTACAGAGCTATAGTAACCAAAATAGCATCGTACTGTCATAAAAACAGACACATAGACCAATGGGACAGAATAGAGAATGCAGAAACAAATTCACACACCTATAGTAAACTCATTTTCAACAAGGGTGCTAAGAACATACACTGGGGAAAAGACAGTCTCTTTAACAAATGGTTCTGGGAAAACTGGATATCCATGTGTAGAAGAATAATAGCATACCCCTACCTCTCACTATCTTAAAAAAAAAAATCAAACTAAAATGGATTAAAGACTTAAATATAAGACCTTAAACTATGAAACTACTACAAAAACAACTTCAAGGAAACTCTCCAGGACCCTGGTCTGGGCAAAAATTTCTTGAGTAATACCCCATAAGCACTGGCAACCAAAACAAATATGAACAAATAGGGTTATATCAAGTTAAAAAGCTTCTTCACAGCAAAGAAAACAATCAACAAAATTAGTTGTTGGAGAAAATATTTGCAAACTACCCATCCAACAAGAGATTAATAACAAGAATACATAAGGTGCTCAAGCAACTCTATAGGAAAAATCTAATAATCCAATTAAAAACGGACAAAAGATTTGCATAGACATTTCTCAAGAGAAGACATACAAATGGCAGACAGGCATATGAACAGGTGCTCAACATCATTAATTATCAGAGAAATGCAAACCAAACTACAAAGAGATTGAGATGTCTCACTCCAGTTAAAATGGCTTATCTTCAAAAGACAGGCAATAACAAATGCTAGTAAGAATGTGGAGAAAAGGGAACCCTTGTACACTGTTGGTGGGAATATAAATTAGTAAAACCACTATGGAGAACAGTTCGGAGGTTCCTCAAAAAACTAAAAATAAGCTACCATATGATTTAGCAATCCCACTGCTGGGTAGTACCCAAGAGAAAGAAAATCAGTATATTGAAGAGATATCTGCACCCCTGTGTTTTTTGCAACATTGTTCACAATAACCAAGATTTGGAAGCAACCTAAGTGTCTATCAACAGACAAATGGATAAAGAAAATATGGTACTTATACACAATGGAGGACTATTTGGCCATAAAAAAGAATAAGATCCTGTCATTTGCAACAACATGGATGAAACTGGAGGTCATTATGCTAAGTGAAATAAGTCAGGCATAGAAAGAAAAACATCACATGTTCTCACTTATTTGTGGGATCTAAAAATAAAAAACAATTGAACTCATGGAAATAGAGAGCAGAAGGATCGTTACCAAATTCTGGGAAGGGTAGTGGGGGTGGGGGTGGGGATGGGGAAGAGGTGGGGATGCTTAATGGGTACCAAAAAAGTTACAAAGAATGAATAAGACCTAGTATGTGATAGCACAACAGGGTGACTATAGTCAATAATAATTTAATTGTACATTTAAAAAAAACTAAAAGAGTATAATTAGATTGTTTGTAACACAAGGGATAAATGCTTGAGGGAATGGATACCCAATTTCTATAATGTGATTATCATGCATTGCATATCTGTATCAAAACATCTCATGTACCCCATAAATATATACACCTACTATGTACCCACAGAAATTAAAAGTAAAAAATTAAAAAGGAAAATTTAACCTGGAATTAAGTGTATGGGTTGTAGAATGACAACAATTTAAAGTCACAGACATATCACATCTTCACCTTGACTTGTTTGAAACTGAGCATCTTGAACTCCGAAGCCTCTCTAAAGCCTCCGTTAGAGGAAGTAACCCCTCTAACTGATGATATTAGTTTTCCCTTTTTGTTATTTCCCAGTAATAACTCCATCTAGACCAGCTGCCTTGCAAAGGGATGCTTATTTTTCTCAAGCTTCTGAGTCCCCATCCTTGGTTGTCTCTGTCTGACCTGAATAAAAAAAACTTATACTTGAAAATAAATGCAAGATGTTGCTAATTTTTTTCAGCACAAATATGGGGGAAACATGTGGGATTGGATTCTAAGGCTGTTAGAGCAAAAAGGACAGAATATAAAACTGGATCAAGCCAAGCTGATTTTATGTATGTACTTACCAGAGATGGTGGATCTAATGCTAGAAGTGGTTCTGAAAATTAGTTTGCCTGATTGCTTGACTGAAACTTGGACTCCACAATGGCCTGAATTCATGAATTCAGTGAGGTTGAGGCACAATGTGCAAGATTAACTCCAAGACTTGACAAGATAGGAATATTGGCATAGAATTATCATATGCAAATTGTATACCTTTCTTCCCCATCCCCTTTATATACACCAAAAAGCCCTAGAACATAGTACCTTTTTTAAGAGGAAAAATTGGGAAATAGTATGTATTAGTGATGGGAGTGTATTAGTCCATTTTCTGCTGTTGATAAAGATATACCCAAGACTGGGAAGAAAAAGAGGTTTAATTGGACTTACAGTTTCACGTGCCTGGGGAGGCCTCAGAATCATTGCAGACGGTGAAAGGCACTTCTTTCATGGTGGCAGCAAGAGAAAATGAGAAAGAAGCAAAAGCGGAATCGTGAAACTTATTCACTACTATGAGAACAGTATGGGGAAAACCACCCCCAAGATTCAAATTATCTTTCACTGTGTCCTTTCCACAACATGTGGGAATTATGGGAGTACAATTCAAGATGAGATTTGGGTGGGGACATAAAGACAAACCATAACAGGGAGCATCAACATCTTTGAAAAGCATTATGGTGACTTCCTTTGTACACACAGGGAGATGCAGCTACTAGTTGTATTTCCTGATTTCCATGGGGATCCTGGAAAGTTAGTGGCTAACAGTAGTTCTTAACCACTAGAGGCAAGGTCAACACAATTACTGTCATGGACAACAAAGACAAGGAGGTAAGCAGAATGACCTACTGGGATCTTTGGCAGTGCCTAATTGATTACTGTATTCTTGGGAATGAAATAGATATGCAGCCTATTGCAATATTACTTCTTTTGCATGACAGAAATACTCTAGGTCTGATGTCTAGGAGCTTAATTTGAGTGGACACAGTGGAGTGTCTTAGCTTCCTAATTAATGTCCAGGCATAAGCCAGATCACAGACCCGAGGCCCTTGATTGAAGAATGTACAACACTGCTATAACTGTATTATTTAAATATTCCTTTGAGTCTTCCCCAAAGGTGCCTTTAGCTATTTACTAGGGTTACTGTGCACTGGGGGAAAGGAAATCTTCAGACTTTTCAGGGATTTACTAGATACTGAATTGGCTCTGAATTGACGTTAGGGACCCCAAATGCTACTGTAACCCACTAATCAAAGTGGGAACTTCTGGTGATCAGGTGATAAATGAAGTGTTGGAAGAAAGTCATCTCCTACAGGACTCAGTGGATCCATAGACCCTCCCTGTAGTCCTCCCCTATCCAGCTCCAGAATATATAAATGGCATAGATATATCCAGTGACTTGGAATGAAGGCTATTGTTTGCCAACCATCTCTGTGGTTTAGTCTTGTCTCCTCAAACAAACTAGAAGCTCCAGAGAATAGTAAACCTCACTTAGCTGACTCTATTTTTCCCTAACCCTTGGGGGAGTGCTTTAGTATTAGTTATTCAATACAAATTTATTGGTAGTAATTTTGTGAACCATGCCAGTTTCTTGAAGCATTTAGGAGAATTAACTAACTTGCGGGTGAGTGGAAAACTGCTGTTTTAGATAGATAGAGGGAAAGGTATCTGGCTATGGAAAGAAACATAAATCTCTGATATTTGCCTTCTAGGGTCTGCCAAATTCAGAAAAGTATTTATTGATAGCTACTCTTAATGCAAGACATGCAATTTATATTTATAGTCTAAAATCTTCAATCTTCATGATATTACTGTGAAGTAGATTTTAAGATCTCTTTTATAGCTGAGGAAACTGAGGTTTGGGAACATTAAGTGGCTGGTTTGGGGTCACTCAGTACTTGGCAGAACAGGAGTCCAAGCCTGAAATGTTAGATGTTTCCCATTTTGCCCTGGTTAGTTTTTTTTTGGCAGGAAATTAAAATTTTTTCTTATACTTTAAATATTACCTTTTCATAGAAAAAGTAAATTATTTTTGTCTCTTTGGCATTATAATTTCAAGTACTACTGCAAGCAGGAAGGATGAGAAGGAGAAAGAAGAAATTCTTTTCTTTGTAACCCCTGGGGCAAATGTTGACCTGTGATGTCTCTCTATACTGTGTAGCCCACAAAGGTATATATGGAACATTTAAACATGTCTTTACTAAAAAACAGAAGATTGTAAAAGGGAGATCAATCTAAAAGTTTATAAGAAGTTTGATAATTTGCTTTGTAAGAAATGGCTTGCACTCCATGGCTTTAGGCCTTACTCTTAGGGGATTTCTCCCTCATGCTTCTTGGCCCTTTTTGTGGAATGCCTGAAGCTAGCTCCCATCTCCTAGAAAGCTCATCCATGCATTTACCACCTCTCTCTGCCACAATCCCTACTGTAGCCCACCTCCAAGATATGAAGCTGAGAGACAAGCAGGGACCTTTGGATACAAAGGGCTTATGGAAGGGAAGCCTGCATCCCACCTGCATCCCACGTGCTCCCTCCTGACTAGGGTCTTCCCAGTTCGTCAATCTTCCCCAACCATGGGGGTGTGATCTCGAAGACCCAGTTAGGAAAAGCTATCTTAATGTAACTCAAGAACTCACACAACTTACATAAATCTACACACACACTGCAAAAGATGTTTTTATGCCTTGCCACACTCTTTGTCATAGTATTCTATAAAGCGAGCTCTGTCATTTCTTAGGGTCAAGGACACTGAAATGGCCTAATTTGGACCAGATTCTCCTAGAGCATTAGCTGTTTCCTAAGAGTATCTTAAGATAGCTTGGAGCTGTATTGACTTTTTAGATCTAAGGGACCTAAATGACCCATTTAACTTTGAACCTTTAATATAACAGATTCAAGATCAGAATCCTCTTTGACTTTATAGACCATCAGTGGAGCTCAATGGTGACCTACCTTAATGTTCCTGTTAGGTCCAATGAACAGGCGAGGGAATGAGAGAAAGAAAAATATGGAAAAGTGACAGTTGGAAAGACAAAGAAAAAAAGGGAAATAATAGAAATAAATTACTAGCACTTAATAAAGTGCATATATGTATTCTTATTCTGGATCTTATTCTGATAAATAAGTAAAGACCTAATTATAAGAAGTGAGAAAAGCACAATAATAGGCAAAAACAGAGGTTTGAGGGGTAGGGCACTGGGTGATGGCCAAAGATGATTTCCTGGAGTTGTCATATTAGTTGCATCTCAAAAAAAAGTATAAAGAAGAGCAGAAGAGCCTCCAGGCTGGTGGTGGGCATGGGCAAAGGTGAAAAGCCATGAGAGTAGGAGGAGGTGAGATCCTCATTCTGTGTGGGATCCTCATTCTGTGTGGGATCCACATCTGGATGACCTCCCATGTCCATGCCTGTTCTCTTTGTTATACTCTTTTGGTAGAGATCATTTGTGGCCCACCTAACATCTGTTCTTGTCTTCCTCTGTAATAACAGGTCCTCACGTTTTACAAGGCACTTTTGTTGTCTCTCTTGCAGCCATGTGTGGTCTTGTTACTAAGTGTTAGCCAGTGAGATGTAAGTGGAAATATTGTGTGGGCCTTCTGGGCAGGCTTCTTGAAGGGAGGTGGCTCAGCTTGGAGACACTCTTCTTGTCTTGCTGCCTCTTCTCCTCCTGACCTAGAATACAGATGTGATGGCTCGAGCTCCACAGCTGTGCTGGATCCTGAGATGGCCTGGAGAGTGGACATCATTAGCTAGGATATGGAAGTATAATTATTGAGTCTTCTGTTTTGTTGAACATGGTATACAAGTTGAGGCAGAACTGAATTTCTTGGGAGGACAGGGTTTTAAAGGCTATGTAAAGGCAGGATAGACAGAGAAACAGAAAACTCTTAGAAAACAGTGTGGGGCTATCTACTGTTACCCCAGAATGTCCCTTGGAGGTCTCATGAGGAGGTTAATAGAATAACACATTCAAGAAAAACAGATCTTTTCTTGGGGATATGCGCTAGGTGGAGGAGATTGTGAGTGAAGAAAGAAAAAGTAAGAAAATTAAGTCAAAAAGCAAGTTTCTGTAAAACACAGAGCTGGGATAATTTGAACCCAGAACCCAAATCTAACCCCAAAACCTCTTGCTTTTTCCATAAGATATACAAAAGGAGGCCCATGTTGATTCAGAGGATGAATGAGAGGTGAGATATCATAGTCACATTAGTGCCTTGAACCTTCCTAAGGGCATCACAGGGACCTAGCTTACTTCCAGAAACAGATTTATCTCTGAGAATGGCTAGCTAATTTGATGGGGCGATTTTTTTAACCTTTTGTTTCAGTAGAAGAGTGTTATACTGCTTGTGTTCAAACAGCGCTTCCCTTAACTTCCCAACCAATTTCTTTGGCCTTGATAGATTTATCCCATGAGTAACTTGGTGAAATCATATACATCCTAAGAATTTGCCTCCAAGCTTCCAAAAGGAATGAGGGAGTGTTTTGTTGTCAGCTATTCCATTAAAAACTGGTGTGTGTGTGTGTGTGTGTGTGTGTGTGTGTTTTATGTAGTGTGTGATATCTATATGAAAGAGAACGAATCAAAGGAATTTAAAGTTCTCTTATAAAAGTGGGGAGTCCTGGCCCTGGAGGCCTTCATCCTTGATGTTTACTTCCTGAGAGGCAGGATTTGCTAGCTACCATTTTATCCTGCTAATGCCAGGTTCTGCCAGTCCTGTGACTTTACCTTGCTAGAGAGCCTTGCCAGCTCTTCTTTTTGTTATCATCTTGGTTTATGGAAAAGCCCAACAAGTCAGGGCTGGAGGGCCATCTAGGAGCTACTGGAAACTTGCTTTGCATTCGTTCTTTATTTTTTCTTTTATTTGAGCCTGGTGCTCAAGTGTTGCCTTATTAAGGAAGGCTTCTTTGCCTACCCTGACCTACTAACACTGCTAATATCCTTTCTTCCATATTTTTCTCCATAGCATGTATCAACTTTTGATATAAAACACATTTGGGCTGGGTGCGGTGACTCACCCCTATAATCCCAGCACTTTGGGAGGCTGAGGTGGGTGGATCACCTGAGGTCAGGAGTTCAAGACCAGCCTGGCCAACATGGTGAAACCCTGTCTCTGCTAAAAACACAAAAATTAGCTGGGCGAAGTGGTGCACACCTGTAATCCCAGCTACCTGGGAGGCTGAGGCAGGACAATCACTTGAATCCAGGAGGTGGAGGTTGCAGTGAGCCAAGATCACGCCACTGCACTCCAGCCTGGGTGACAGAGTGAGATTCTGTCTCAAAAAAAAAAAAAAAAAAAACCCCCAAACAAACAAACAAACAAATAAAAAAACACACATTTGACCTATTTACTTCATTGTCAAGTATCTCTTTACTAGAATGTAAACCCTATAAGGGCAGATTTTATCTGTTTTGTTTACTAATATGACCCTAGTGCCTAGGACAATGACTGACACATAGTAGACAATAAATTTTCATTGAATGCCATGGTTTCCAGCTATCTATTGGCAAAAGGTATTGGTTTATGGATAATCTGGTCATTAGGACCATATGGACATCTAGAGTTGGCAGAGAATAATTCCTACTTTCTCCTTGGAGTGGGCCATGGTAAGAATTTTTAGATCTTCCTCCATCTCAAGTTCACACTCGCCTTCTTTTCAGCTCCCACCAATTTGGTGTTTTAGGACAACAGCCTCTTCCCACCATGTTCTGCGTAAACTCTTGCTGTCTTATCAGGAACCTCTTTATGAGGTTCCAGCAGAGAAGATAACCTTATAACCTCTATAAAGCAACATCACTGAGCATGTGGGCGAGTGAGAAGAACTCCGGAGTGTCAAGACACTTAGATTCCAGTTTTGACCATGCAGAGACCTAACTGTGGGCCTCGAGTACCTAATTCAACCCAGTACATCTTTGCCATTCACAGATTTACTGTTTGTGAACAACTTTGAAGGTCCATAGTGTGTGATATAATTTGTCATTTGTGTTGAGGTTTGAATTTGAGCTGCCTTGAGTCTTGGATACACATTTCTTAATGAGAACTATATGGCTAAAACGTAGCAGGAACCAATTTGAACAGGCTTAAGAAGAAAAATGGCTTAAGTAGGAAAGGTGTGCATGGATATAACTGAGAGACTCAAGATCCAGATTCTCAGGGTCTGTTCATGAGAATTTAGAATTCTTCTCATGCCATCGCTTCTTCAGTGGCTGTTTGAGTGCATTTATGACTTCAGTGCTAGCTAAGAGGTAGTCAGAGATAAACAGAAGCTTAGACACTGTCTTTGTTCTCAAGGAGTTTATTGGGTAGTTGAGGGACAAGACTCTCCCTCTCCCTCTACAATGAACACCAAGAGTGTGTAGCTGAGTTCACTAGTCCTGGGACTATTTCACATCATTGTGACATACCTGTGCCCTGAGGTAAACTCAGGTATTCTTCATCCAAGAGAGAATAATGTTTTATTATTTTTTTTCTTTCTAGGAACTATAGAGTTTGCTTCGTAGATCAAAGGAAAGATGAGGGGAACAGAATGAATAAAATATTGGAAATATGAGTGAGTGAATCTAGTAGTGGAAATGCAGAGCAAAGAAATGACAACAGAGAATTCCCACAAGAGGGAAAGTTCCATGCTGGGAAGAAGTGAGCAAGAAGGTGTGCCCAGCTTTGGGAGGACTTAAAATGCCAGACCCCTGAGTTTAAGCTTCATAGGGCAACATGGAACTACTGCAGATATTTTTTAAAATTTAAAATATTCTAATGAAATATTTCATTTATACAAACATACCTATATATGTGAATATAACAAATGAAGAATAAAATAAACACCGGTGTGCTCTCTATTCCATTTAAGAATTAGAACATAGCCAATACTTTTGAATTCCTTTTGTATTCCTCTTCCATATGTTTCCAATTCTGTGTTTCCTATTCCCAAAGAGTGATCATTATTCTGAATTATATATTCATTATTCTCTTGCCTTTGGGTTTAATTTTACTATGTATATATTAAGTTTCATATAATTTTAAATTATATATAGATTAATTTCTCCCTTGTTATTTCAGGCTATTAGTCTTACTTTTTCTATGTTTTATTTCTCCCCTACCCTTCTTGCCTTCTTTGGGATTGTTTGTTGTTCATTTTAGTTTCCTTTTACTGGTTTGGAAATTATTCACTCCATTAATATTTATTTAAAGATAAACACTTACATTTTATTATGTGCACTTTAACAGTCTAAAATCTGTTAGTATCTTAACTACATTTTTCTCAAGTACAAGGATCTTGGAATGCTTTATTTTGTATTACCCCCGTCCTCTTCAGCATTGTCCAGTTATTTTGTTTTTAAATACACAAAATAGATATTATTACTTTTGTTTTACTTTGTCAATATTTGTTAGATTTATATATATGTTTCATCTTCATTGTTCAAAGTTTCTTCCTGCATTGCTAACCTTCTGCTAAATTCCTTAGTGAGGATATCTTTGCAGTAAACTATTTTATTTTATTTTTTAATCTGATAGGAACTTAAAATCTGGGTTTTCTGGATAGACTGTCCATAGTTGACAGTTACTTTTTCCTGGCTCATTAAAGATATTATTCCATTATATTCTGACTTCCATTGTCACAAGTGAGAAGTCTGTGGTTAGTCTAGTTATTGATTTCTGTTTTGCATTTTTATTTTTGGTGATCAATCTTTTGTGTGTTTAAAAATATTTTTATTTTCATTGCTCTTCTGCAGTTTAACTACAAAGTTTATAGGAATGCATTATATTTTATTTATACTACTTTATATAATTCTGTTTTTTATATGAATGTATATCTTTCACAAATTTTGGAAATTTCTTATTATTTTTCTTTCAATTATTCCTTTGAATATTGCCTCTATCCCATTCACTATTTCTGTAACTTCAGTTACATATGTGTTATATACATTCTAATTCTATCCTTCATGTTTCTTGACTTCACCTTCCTTCCTGTTTTCTACCACCTACTTCTCTATGCTGAGTTCTATATAACTTGTCAGCTCTCTACCATTTCATAAATTTATTTCTCAAAGGTGTCTAAAATGATGTTAAAACCTTTCTTGGAGTTTTTAATTTCAATGATTGTATTTTTCATTTTAATTAAAAAATTTATCTTGCCATGTTTTGATACTCTCTGGCACTTTGTCTGTTTTCCCAATTTTATCTCTTTTCTTTAAATAATTTCATAATTAGTTATATTCATTCTCTGATAACCCAGTATTCAAATCTGTTGGTGGGCATAAATTCGATGTTTGCCATTTCTACTGATGCTAGCTTCTGTTAGCTTGTTACTTTTTTTATTTCTTAAATTTTTACTTGGGCTCTTGTTTGATCGAACATAATTTGTGGGATCTGATTTGAGGATTTTGTGGTTTTTATTTTCCCCCTCAAAAAATCTGCTTCTGTTCGAAACTGGGAGCACTATTAAACCAGACAGACTTCAGTTTCTCAGATGGGCTTTTTTTTTCCATAAGAGCAATACAAATTCAGACTCCTGATGCCCCAGTGAGAACAGATCTAGGTTACACATTATAAGGGAAGACGATTTATATATATTTCCATCTAGAGCTACCACAGAGATAGTTTTCCTTTGTTAGAAGGCTGCTTTTTTCAGTTTGCCCTTTCAATGAAGACATATATTTATGTGGAGGCCTTACTAAGTTTAGCTCCTTGACCTTGCATGAGGCCAAAGCCTGGCCTCCCATTTCCCATTCACATCAAAACCACATTGTATTAGGGACAGGACTAATAGAATAGATATGTATATGAAAGGGAGTTTATTAAGGAGTGTTGACTCACACGATCACAAGGTGAAGCCCCACAATAGGCTGTCTGCAGGCTGAGGAGCAAGGAAGTCAGTCCAAGTCCCAAAACCTCAAAAGTAGGGAAGCTGGCAGTGCAACCTTCAGTCTGTGGCCGAAGGCCTGAAAGCCCCTGGCAAACCACTGGTGTAGGTCCAAGAGTCCAAAAGCTGAAGAGCTTGAAGTCTGATGTTTGAGGTCAGGAGGCATCCAGCACAAAAGAAAGACAGAGGCCAGAAGACTTAGGCAGTCTAGTCTTTCCATGTTCTTCTGCCTGCTTTTATTCTGGCCATTGTGGCAGCTGAGCAGATGGTGCCAACCTAGACTGAGAGTGGGTCTGCCTTTCCCAGTCCACTGACTCAAATGTTAATCTCCTTTGGCATGACTCAAAGTGCTCATGCCAGTAAACTATTTTATTTACTACTTTAGGCATGACTCAAAGTGCTCATGCCTAGCACTTTGGGAGGCCGAGGCGGGCAGATCACGAGGTCAGGAGTTTGAGACTAGCCTGGCCAATATGATGAAACTCCGTCTCTACTAAAAATACAAAAAAATTAGCCGGGCATGGTGGCGTGTGCCTGTAGTCCCAGTTACTCAGGAGGCTGAGGCAGGAGAATTGCTTGAACCTGGGAGGCAGAGGTTGCAGTGAGCTGAGATCGCGCCATAAGCCTGGGTGACAGAGCCAGACTCCATCTCAAATAAATAAATAAATAAATAAACCAAAAAAATTTTTTAAAAAGTAGAATTGTCTTCCTAAGGGATGGGGAAGTGTAATATGTATACACCAGTTCGCATTTCCTGTTGGTGAAGGCTGTTCTTGATGGTGTTGAATCCCTGGTTATTTCTGGCCTGCCCTGCACAGGAGCTGAACAGTTTCCAAGGTACCAGAGAAAGCCCTCAGGCAGTGAAACAGAGTGTGGGTATAGCTCAGAAGCTCTCAGTGTTCCTGGGAGCTGTCCCCTGAGGCTACAGGTAAACTCAACAGTGGACTAAGGACTATGAGTCAAGGTGTCAACAATGTCTGCTGTAGACTGGAGTTTGTGTCTTATTTCTGGACCTAATTACACTTATGCAAACACTACAAAATGATAGGGACTATGGTGTTTAAGATTAATACGAGAATAGTATAGAACAGAAGTTGGCCTATAACAACCCCAGGGCCAAATCCAGCCTGCCACCTCTTTTTGCAAATAAAGCTTTATTAGACTATAGCCACACACATTCATTTATATCTATGGCTGCTATTATACTGCAACACCTGACTGAGTAGTTGCAACAGAGACTGTAATATTTGTAGTACGGACACAAAGCCTAAAATATTTACTATCTGTTTGCCATCCCCTGATTTAGAAGAACTGATCAGGGAGGACCCTATTGTTGAGGAGACAAATTTGGGAACTGCTGTAGATTTCCAAATCTGAGATGAGAAGAGCCATGACTGAGGTCTATACCTACGACCTAGTCTACATCTAAACCTATTTTTTTGAATTTAGGGAATTATGGTGAAGGAATTTGAAAACACAATGGCAAGGTCTTGAGTCTGAGAGACCGTGAGAATGGTGGTTTCATTGTTAGACACTAAGAAGTCAGGACATTTTTGTTTGGGGCCGGGAGATGATGAGGGGTTGGGATGGTGAGAAATTTGGTTCAAGAAGAAATCTTGAGTCTTGAGGGCAGTTGAAACATCTAGTTTCTAAGTAAAAATACAGCTCTGGGATGGAAGTTGGAACTGCAAGGCAATGATGGGACTTTCCATGGATCTATGTGCCTAGACAGCTTGCTGGAGCACTGGGGGGCTGCAGTCCCACCTGTCTCAAGGATTCTACCATCAAGGCCTGCACCATCCACCATGTGTTTTGGGGAGTGCCAGATGTAGGGACTCTCTAGAAAGGAAATTCTCTAGTTTAAGCTACTTCACAGTACATAGGCTACCAGATCTGTGACTATGAAATATGAAGTAAACTTTCTTTCCCCCAAGCTCTGTGGCTGGAGAACTTGTCTAACTACACAAGACAGACAAGCAGCCGCAAGGACAAAGTGAGGCATCCCAGATGCTCCCTTTGGGCCTGGGGCTCCTCTGTCCTCCCACAACCTGTCTCGCTGTTCATCAGGAGATGCTGTAGTAATGGATTACCCCACGGTGAGGCACCCAGAAAAAGCCCAAAGGATGTGGAAAATCTGGTCAGTTCTCAGATTCACAGCTCACATTTCACAGTCACCATAGTGCAAGTGAATTGGTTAGGTGTTTTTTTTTTTTTTTTTTTTTTTTAATCCAGGGCCTCTAGAACTAACATAGCTTGTTAGTATGACTAACAAGGCCACAGATGCCAGGACATGGAAGGGACTTTAGAGTAATGCCAAAATTTCAAACTAGTTTTAAAGTGTAATTAAACAAAACAGAGAGGTTTTGTTGCTGTTCATTTATTGAATAGTCAGATATTTTATAAAGAGAGGACACTAGACGGGGAAAAAGACCTGGAAGAGCTGGGCGTGAGTCCTGGTCTCATAACTTACAAACTGTGATCTTAACAAAGTGACTTTAATATTTTCTGGCTTTATTGTGGTATAATTGACAAGTAAAAATTTTATATATTTATGATAGATAACATGTTGCTTTAATACATGTGTACATAGTAAAATGATTACTGCAATCAAGCTAATTTACATACCTAACATATCATATAGTTATTTTTGTTTTTTGGTGTGAATATTTAAGATCTACTGTCTTAGGGATTTTCAAGTATACACTATATTATTATTAACTATAGTCACAATGTTGTACGATAGATCTCCAGAACTTACTCAACCTGTCTAGCTGAAATTCTGTACCTTTTGACCAACATCTCCCCATCCCCTGCCCCCCGTCCCTGGCAGCCACCATTCAAGAAAGTGACTTAGTTTGTTCCTAGTTCCTTCTCTATTATTAAGTGGGAGTGGTTGTCATGAGAAGTAAGATAACACCTATGAAAGGGTTTTGTGAATAGAAAGTATTGTTTAAACTGTAAGCATAAAAAAAGTATGGTGAGGCAGCAGAATAATTAATTGCACCTAGAGTTCATGCTTATTGAGCACCCAGCTGTGAAGGCAATGGTCAAGTGCTTTCCATTCGTTGGTTCGTCTAACCCTTACCTGCACCCATTGGATGCAGATGTTTTTCTACTTTCCTTGTTTTACAAATGAGGAAACTGAAGCTTGGAGGTTTTCAGTAACTTGCTTACAGAGGTGAAACAATGAGACTAAAGGACATATGGCCCCTGAAGCCACACTGGCTGCACAGACAAAGCCCCAAGTTGGCGCTACCTTGGTTTGGTTGCCAAGATCTAGGACCTCAGCCTCAGAAATTTGATTGCTAGTATACACAAGTGTGAACTGGACTTATGGATTAATTTAATCTAAAGCTAACTTATAAGAGACCAATACATGCAATCTAGAATGTCAATTTATGAATTTATAATGAGAAACATCTAATAAGTAGATTGAACCTCCTGTTGACAGATCAGCAGGGTCTTTTCTTCTAGGGAAGCCAAATTATAATCAATAGCTTGCTTGATGGAGATGAAATCAGAGCACACGAATTGGTAAGAGTAGTTAACAATTACAGCCATGATAGTAATAATGACCAACACACAGACCAACTACTAAGTGGCAGGCACAATGATTTATGTGAACTATTGCATCTAATTTCTGTAGTAATCCTAGCAGGTGCTGTTTTGTTCCCATGTTACAGGTGAGTAAACAGAGATATAGCAAGGTCAAGCAATCAAGCAACTTACCCAAGGAGGTGAATGTAATAAGCAGTAGAGCTGGAATTTGACCCCAGGCACTCTGCTCTGCTGAGGGTTGATTTGCTTCCCATAGGCAGCACCACATGCGAAGATTTCAATTCCAAATTCAGAGGGAAAGTCAGGGTGCAGCATACAGCTAGCAGCAGAGAGTAGTTTGTTATAAGGCCCCTATGGGTGGCCAAGCAAGAAGAGGACACGGAAGGCTCATGGAATCACAGAAGTCTGCATTATGGGATGAGGAAGGCTTGAGATAGGCCTCGAAACATGAGTAGCATTCGGGAAGGCGAGACTCACTGGAAGCAGAGCAAGTGCAGTGAGCCAGAAGGTGGGAGTTGGAATGTGCACAGCACACCTAGAAGAGGTGATCTGTACTGAGCGGCAGAGGGAGGAAGTACTTGGAGAACCTCCAGTCCTCAGGGTGAACCTCAGATGCTGAGTTGGGGTTTTATCCCAGTCTTTGGTAAACATAGATGGTGCCATGTTTGTCTACAGGTCTGAATTGAGTGCCAGCTCTGCACCAGACATCCTAGGAGATGTCGAGGACAGAAATGTGGCTCACGTTCAGTCCCCGCCTTCCAGGTGCTTGCAGCTTGGTCCAGGAGGCCAGCGGGACCAGACAGAAGACCACAGCGACACGTGGGGATGGCTGTTCCACAGGCAGAAATGGGCAGCCGGGAGGAAGTCCGGGCAGCCAGCCACCCAGCTCCTTCCACATCGTGGCCCTAGAACGGAGTCTTGAAGAATAAGAAGCCACAGCTTGTCAGGGAATCAGTCTGGAAAAATGTTATGAGACCAGAGGTAGGTAGGTTTGGGTACCAGCGAAACAGGGAAAGTGTGACAGCAGGGAGCAGGGTGCTGGGCACAGAGAGAAATGAAGGGTGGGGAGGGAAGGGGGTTTCTTAACCACACACCTCAAGCATTTCTGGGCTTTCCCAGAGCCAGATGGGGAGGGGCACACAGATAGGTGAGTCATTGTCTTTGCTCTCTAGCCTGTCAATCTAGGAGTGAATAAGACTAGACTGCAGGTTTTTTGTGGGAGTAGAACCACATCTTGTTCATTTTAACTTTAATTCTCAGAGAACAGTGAGCGGGTGCCTGGCACATATTAAGTGCTCATCTGTTGTTCATGGAATGAATCAATAAACATAAATAATTTTCATGTAATGCGTAAATGAATAAATGCTAAACAAAGGTGACTATAAAGGTAGCGGTGGTCAGCGCTGACTGTGAGGATCTGAGGGCTCAGGGTCAGCAGGGTGATGGCCCCACTCACGCTGGGGTGCCCCTGGGGGAGGGCTCATCTTTAGCGTTCCTGGCCACTCACCCCTCAACTCTCATCACTTCCTCCCCTCCTCTTTCTGCCCAAGTGGCCTGGGACTGAAAATCAGCCTGGGCAGCACCAGAAGAGCTTTGCAGACGAGATTAAAAGCAAATCAAAGAAGAAAAATTGTGGCTCGGTTTATGTCTTCCTAATTAAAACCCCGCCAGTCTCCCTTCTTTTTCTTCCCAGCTAATGTTACACTAACGAGCTGAGTTTAGTGGCATTTATGTAGATAAAAGTCCCAATGATTGATCTCAATGGCTTGTTAAAATTAGTTTCAGTCCACCATATTGATTTAATTCCATTGCTTGAAAGTGCTAATTAATAATGATAATAAAAGTGTCTTGGCCCATTATTATCAGTGGGCAGGCGGGGGCGGGTGTATGTGGAAGCGGGGGGATCGTTGTTTTTAGTGTCACTTACTCTGGCTAAGGGTGGCCTTTGAAGGCTGACTGCGGGGACAGGAGGCGGGGGTACTGTGGGGCATATAGGGATGGTTCTGTCCCTTTCTCTGGATCTAGTAAGTCCTTGTGGAGGTGCTAGGGGCTGCTGGATGTGAGGGAGTGGTGGCTGCATAGGTGAGCAGTGCACCAGGCTGTCCTCTGAGCCCTCTTGACTCCCTCCAGAGTTTGAGGTGTGGGAGGGGGCACTGCTTGCCTGGGAGATTCTTGAAGGAAGTCAAATCTTTAGACCCTGTTCTAGAGGTGAGGAGGCTAGAGGGAAGGTGTCAGGAGTTCACTGCTTGGGTTCCTGACCAGCAGCAGAAGACGCAGGTCTGGACATCTGAGCTTAAAGGCACAGCCACTCAGACCCAGTGCTGTGGGAAGCCCAGGAGTGGAAGGAGGGATGTGGGGCAAGAAAGCTCGTGGATGAAGAGTCCAATGATGGACAGGGGAGAGGCATGTCTGAGGGCAAAGAAAGGAAGGGCCCACAACAGTTGAGTTGATAAGGGCGAATTAGAGGTTTCTTCAGCATTAATTAATTAGTTTAGCTTTCAAGCAGTCTTCGCACCTGAGATAAAGGCTTATGCTCCTGAAAAAGATTCTTGCAGCCACTCCAGGGAATGGAATGTGAGAGTGAGGGGAGGGTGGTGCTGGGAGTGAGAGCAGCACCTGGTAGAGTGAGCAGATATTCCAAGACTGTGGAAAGGGCCCACATAAGAAGCATGGTTGGGGGGCGGTTAGTGGGAAGAAAGTGGGAGGCAGGAAAAATGTCTCCTGCAATTTGGCTAACTCGCTCCAACCCAAATTCTCTAGGATTCTTCTATAGACCACCTTTCAGATCTCTTCATCTCTCTCTCTCTCATTCACTTGCACAAAACACAAAGTGCATCACACAGAGGCCCAGTTTCATTAACCACATGTGGTTTGCATTTTAGAGCAGTTGGAGGGCTGTATTCCTTTCTCTATTGAATGTAATGGATTATACGCTGAGAACCAGGAAGGGAGTGGAAAGAGAGTTCAGGTCCTTGGGGAGGGGTGGAAAGCCTGGGACAGCAGAGAAACACACAGGTTGAGGACATGCACGCTTTTGAGGTGAAGGGCCAGGGATACACAGACACAGCCTGCAGAGGCCACACAAGAGCTCAGCAGCCGGGCCACCATGAGGGGACCTTAATTCTGAGGCAGGTTGGGATTAGCCCATTGTCGCTTATGTGTCCCTGTGAGCTCCTTCCCTGGGCTGGTCTACCAGGCAGGAATAAGCCTTTAAAGGCAGAATTCTGTAGGTTGTGCAGCTGCTAGATTAGGCAATTCTGGGCATCACAGTCTAGAATGAAATGTCCAAAGGCATTCGTCTGATGTATCTATTCCTAGAGGTGTTTTCTATTGAAGAATATTACAAAATCCCCCCCAGCTTCCTCCCAAAAAGATGAATTGAAAACTTACACTATCGAATGCAAACTATATATGATTTGCTTTACAGTTAACTCGAGCATAATTATATGCAGTAATTATACTGTGGAGTTCTGATATTAATTACACTCCATCCTCATTAAGGAATTAACCAAACCATGTGTGGCTGGGGTGGGGAGGAGGAGGGGGTCGTTTTTATTATGATTTACTCTGTATTTTTCTTTTTCCACTTTATGCTATTTTTTTCTCCTGTGTTTTGTGCACGGGATGAACAAGATGTACTTGTTCTTCCAGTGGTTCTGGTTGGGATATGGTGTTGCTTGCATCAGGTCCTCCTTACTAACCACAGAAAGTTATCTGTCTCTGTTTAAGTAAATCCTCTAGGTTTCTTGAAGTGAATAATCTTTACCTGGGATACATGGGAAAGGGCTTCCTGTAATCTGACCAGTCAAATCCCGACTCTCAGCTTTGCTTTCCATGGGATTTGGATTTGAATGATCCTGGCTTTCTGTTTCTTTCTGCCTATCCCCTGCCGGCTGCCCCATATTCACCACAGTGCCCTATGCTGTGATACGGTGAAGGTGTTTGAGCTCGACTCATTTTGGGGGAAGAGTAACTTCCAGATTGAGCCCAGGCTTAGAATAGATTGCCTTTGGTAAAAAATATGGGGATCCATATGCTTCCCTGTTTAACACTGTGAGGCATCCTCCCCGATTCAACTCAAGAATATTGCTGTTAACTATTTCGTACATGTGTTTGGATGGGGCAACAATGCTCTTAGCTGGAAAGGAATCTTAAGATCCTGGTAGGGATCTTAAAAGTGATCCGCTGATTTATCTGTTTTTAGGTGAAAGACATCATTTATGTTCTTTAGGGTCCGCAACTCCCAATGGAATGTTGGAGACCATAGCACATTCCATCATCCCCGTACTTTCGATGGTTCCTTTCCATTTGGCCATAGCATTTTCTCCTTTTCCTTTTCCTTTTGCATTTTTCGCTTCTGCCCTCTTCTGCAATCCCAGCTTCCTCTTCCCAGCTGAGACTGACACAAGAGAACGATAAGGCTGTCCCTACTGGCTGTGGGAAGGAAAGGAAGCAGTAGGGACAGATAACCGCACTCAGGACAACATTGTATGTATGCAGTGGGGAGGGTGCTTTCTCATGGAGATTCCTGACACTAGGAATGGCAGGCTCCACTTGTCTCGCAGGACATGGCTTGGGTGACAGCTGGGATTTCTTAAGGGGCCAGAGTGATTCCCAGTTGTAATTTTGGAATAGACGTCATGGGTGATCGAGTCAGATGGATGGAACACACAGCAAGATGTTCCAACCAAGAGTTCAGTTTGGGCATCTGATAGTCTCAAGTCTGGAAGTAAAGAATCTCTGACCATACTCAGTGAAGGATGCAGTGAATAGTATCTGGTACTGGGGTTGGGGGGCTGGCAGGGTGCCAGGGCCCACTCACTCACAGAGTGGAAGGTCTATTCAATCCTCCATGGGTGAATATATGTTCATGGGAGTTTGGGGGGCTGGCAAAGAGAGTTTCTGGAATAGCCAGAGAGAAAAAGAGTAATTTTAAAATCTCACCCAATTTTGTTCACTCATACGAAAATGGAATTTGTCATCAGATCCATAGGGTAAATGCTGGCTGGGAAACTGGAGGCAAAGGAAAGGTCAGGAGCTTGGTAAATCTCAAAGTGGAGTGGAAGGTGAGGAGCCAGCAAGCAGGGGTGTGAGGTAAGAGAGTCTAAGACTCTGTAATGAGAACAGAGAGGCTGGAGGAGGGGGAACAGCTGCACAGCAGGGCAGCCTGAGTTGATGCCACAGGGTTAAGTTGTCTGTGGGTGATAGTACTTGGCATTTCAATCCCACTGACCTCTCTAGTGAATCAAGCTGAAGCCCAAGTGTCATATGAGTGTGACAGTTCTGTGGCTCAGGGATGTGGGAGCACCCAGAGCAGGCCTCTGCTATTCTGGATCCTGTGTGTGGTCAGATGTGGAGGAGAATCCATATGGGGTGGGGAGTCAAGTGTGGAGGAGAAGAGAGAAAAATTCAGTGGACCAGAGACAAACAGGCAGTGATGTCTGAGGCTGGCTCCACTGGCTTACAAGAGCCTGTTATGCACATGTCTGTCCAGTTCCAAGTTCTGTGACATTATGCTGGTAAGTTGTTAGCTAGAAACCAGCTGTGATGAGAGTATTTACACCACAGGAAGTGGCAAATGCTACAAATAGGGGTGTTTTTCCACTTGGTTTGCTGGGTGTTAAACATTTACCAGCACTCCACTGGGAGCAGGACCTCTTTTTGTGTCCTGTAGATTTAGTGACAGTGGACACTGGTGTGTACTTTACTCTGTGGGATTAGCTCAGAAATTGCACAAACTGGAGCCCCTGATGAGTCTGTGTTTTAAGAACTGAGGGAGAGAGATGCAGGTGAAAGAGAGGAGAGGGTTGGCACTTGCTCTGACAGCTGCACAGGCTGCTGAATGTATCCATCAGCGGCCCCACTCTTAGGCTTCTGGCCACTTGCCTCACTCTGGGTGTGTCATGTGGGCTCTGTCACATGCTGCTGGGTAGTGAAAATGGATGTGGACCTGCTGAAAAACAAACTGGCATCATATCCCAAGAACTTAAAACATCTGTACCCTTTGACCCAGTAATTCTTCTGGGAGTCTGTCTTAAGAAATCAAACCTAAACACATGTCTATTTTTTTTAAACCTACGATGCCAAAAGATGTTAGCTGCAGTTTTATTTATATTAGCCAAAAGTTGAAATTAATTGTAATGTCTAAGTATAGCGGAATGGTTAAATCACTAATGGCATATTTTCTTAGTAGATTATTATGCAGTGATTTAAAAGGATGTTGATACAGTTTGGCTATGTCCCCACCCAAATCTCATCTTGGATTGTAGTTCCCATAATCCCCACTTGTTGTGGGAGGGACTTGGTGGGAGATAATTAAATCACACAGGTGGTTACCCCCATGCTGCTGTTCTCGAGATACTGAGTGAGTTCTCACAAGATGTAATGATTTTATAAGGGGCTTTTCCCTCTTTGCTCAGCACTTCTCCTTCTTGCTGCCATATGAAGAAGGATGTGTTTGCTTCCCTTTCCACCCTGATTGTAAGTTTCCTGAGGCCTCCCCAGCCATGCTGAATTGTGAGTCAATTAAACCTCTTTCCTTCATAAAGTACCCAGTCTCGGATATGTCTTTATTAGCAGTGTGAGATTGGACTGATATAGATGTGAAGGAAGTTTATGAAAAAATATAGAAATGCTTATGATGAGAAGAATACAAAATTGTAGAGTAGCATTTTTCCAAGCGTGTTTTTTGGAACACTATTCCCATGTCTAATATATTTGGAAATAGTTGGTATCACATGCCCCTCTCAAGACTTCATGGTGCTCATCAGCACTGAAGGTTCTGAGAAGTGCTGCGGCTTAACCTATTGTTTCTTGAACTTATTTTACCCTGGAGTCCTTTATCCAACCAACATCTATTACCATCTTTGAACATTTGTGTTCTGTGGGAGAGAGTTTTGGGAAATGATGACACATAGAATGGTTATAATTAGGTTAAAATTCCACTAGAATATAGAGAAATAGCTGGAAGAAAAAAATAACAAAATTCAAGTGGAGACCGTGGGTAGCAATGACGCAAAAAGATTATTTAATAAATCTTTCTTTTTTCATACATCTGCCAGAAATTATTTGATATTCATAGATTATTTTATTAAATACTTTTATAAAGGTCTCGGTCTAAGTAAGTTTGTGTTTTTATGCAGTTTATAACATGTAAGTTTCACAATTTGTGCTTTCTGCCTAATGAATAAAATAGCTATATAACCCAGTAGGATATTTGATAAGAGTCTGATGCCTCTTAATACTGTGTAATAAATAACAGTATTTATTCTAGCATGAAGACAATTTCAGAGTGTGAATTTGGACTTGGGAACTGCCTACTTCATGACAACCAAAAAGAAAGAGTCTTTTAAGAACTAGTAAACAACTAACAGTTAAAGGTGTGCCAGGCACTATTCAGATCACTTTATACACATTAACTTATTTAACCCTCTCAGCAACTGCATGAGGTAGGTAGGTAGCATGATCACCGTCATTTTACAGATGAATAAACTTAGCCACAGAGAGGTTAGGTGACATGCTCGGTTCCAAGTCCTCCATCTCTAGAGACCAGATTCTGATGAGTACCCAGTGCTGCCTCCTACTTAGGGAGCCAGTGATCCCATCACATGAGCAGGCAGGATTTCACAGCTGCTGATTTAACTTAGATCCTAAACCGTTCTTGCCTGTGAGAGTGACAGAGCCCTTTCCTCTGGGGTCGGTAAGCTGGAACCACACAGGCCCCTCACGTCCTCTGGCTAGTCTCCACTAGTCGAGAAGGCAAAGAGGGTGCAGACTAGAGGAGGAGGGGGTATGAGTCCCACTTCTGTCCTCCAAGGGCCCAAGAGGTAGCCTTGCTTCTCTAGCTGTTTCTGTGGACTTTGGTGAGGAATTCTGTATCTTTCTTCCAGAACATATTCTTTTTTCTTTTTTTAAAAATGTTTCTTTATACACCTTTTAGTTTTAAATTTTTCTTTAAGAGGTTGTTATAAGAGGCCATTGTAGAGTGTCTTTCACAATGATGTTTTTGAACCAGATTATACTTTAGATGGGCTGTGATGCCTACATGGTAATATCAAGTAAGTTTAGAAACCTGCTTATACACTTGAGGTGCCCAGAGGCAGAGGATGGGCTAAAGGGCCACTCAAGGTCACTTCCATTCTCTGTACTCAGGGATGTTTTGGATATCAGGTGTCAGAAGAATGTGGCTACCCAAGTTACCATCTAGAAATGGGCTACTCCCGGGTGTGAGAGACAGAGGCAGGAAGGCTAAGGAAACAGGAGCAGAGAAGCTGCTCTTCATAGGTTTTATTTATTTTTATTTTTATTTTTAAAATTATACCTTAAGCTCTAGGGTACATGTGCACAACATGCAGGTTTGTTACATATGTATACTTGTGCCATGTTGGTGCGCTGCACCCATCAACTCATCAGCACCCATCAACTCGTCATTTACATCAGGTATAACTCCCAATGCCATCCCTCCCTCCTCCCCCCTCCCCATAATAGGCCCTGGTGTGTGATGTTCCCCATCCAGAGTCCAAGTAATCTTATTGTTTAATTCCCACCTATGAGTGAGAACATGCGGTGTTTGGTTTTCTCTTCTTGCAATAGTTTGCTGAGAATGATGGTTTTCAGCTGCATCCATGTCCCTACAAAGGACACAAACTCATCCTTTTTTATGGCTGCATAGTATTCCATGGTGTATATGTGCCACATTTTCTTAATCCAGTCTGTCACTGATGGACATGTGGGTTGATTCCAAGTCTTTGCTATTGTGAATGGTGCTGCAGTAAACATACGTGTGCATGTGTCTTTATAGCAGCATGCTTTACAATCATTTGGGTATATACCCAGTAATGGGATGGCTGGGTCATATGGTATTTCTAGTTCTAGATCCTTGAGGAATCGCCATACTGTTTTCCACAATGGTTGAACCAGTTTACAGTCCCACCTACAGTGTAAAAGTATTCCTGTTTCTCCACATCCTCTCCAGCACCTGTTGTTTCCTGACTTTTTAATGATTGCCATTCTAACTGGTGTGAGATGGTATCTCACTGTGGTTTTGATTTGCATTTCTCTGATGGCCAGTGATGACAAGCATTTTTTCATGTATCTATTGGCTGTATGCATGTCTTCTTTTGAGAAATGTCTGTTCATATCCTTTGCCCACTTTTTGATGGGATTGTTTGTTTCTTTCTCATAAATTTGTTTGAGTTCTTTGTAGGTTCTGGATATTAGCCCTTTGTCAGATGAGTAGATTGCAAAAATTTTCTCCCATTCTGTCGGTTGCCTGTTCACTCTGAGGGTAGTTTCTTTTGCTGTGCAGAAGGTCTTTAGTTTAATTAGATCCCATTTGTCAATTTTGGCTTTTGTTGCCATTGCTTTTGGTGTTTTAGACATGAAGTCCTTGCCTGTGCCTATGTCCTAAATGTTATTACCTAGGTTTTCTTCTAGGGTTTTTATGGTTTTAGGTCTAACATTTAAGTCTCTAATCCATCTTGAATTAATTTTCGTATAAGGAGTAAGGAAAGGATCCAGTTTCAGCTTTCTACTTATGGCTAGCCAATTTTCCCAGCACCATTTATTAAACAGGGAATCCTTTCCCCATTTCTTGTTTCTCTCAGGTTTGTCAAAGATCAGATGGTTGTAGATGTGTGGTATTATTTCTGAGGGCTCTGTTCTGTTCCATTGGTCTATATCTCTGCTTTGGCACCAGTACCATGCTGTTTTGGTTACTGTAGCCTTGTACTATAGTTTGAAGTCAGGTAGCCTGATGCCTCCAGCTTTGTTCTTTTGACTTAGGATTGTCTTGGCAACATGGGCTCTTTTTTGGTTCCATATGAACTTTAAAGCAGTTTTTTCCAATTCTGTGAAGAAAGTCATTGGTAGCTTGATGGGAATGGTGTTGAATCTATAAATTACCTTGGGCAGTATGGCCATTTTCATGATATTGATTCTTCCTATCCATGAGTATGGTATGTTCTTCCATTTGTTTGTGTCCTCTTTTATTTCACTGAGCAGTGGTTTGTAGTTCTCCTTGGAGAGGGATACCTTTACATCCCTTGTAAGTTGGATTCCAAGGTATTTTATTCTCTTTGAAGCAATTGTGAATGGAAGTTCATTCATGATTTGGCTCTCTGTTTGTCTGTTACTGGTGTATAAGAATGCTTGTGATTTTTGCACATTAATTTTGTATCCTGAGACTTTGCTGAAGTCGCTTATCAGCTTAAGGAGATTTTGGGCTGAGACAATGGGGTTTTCTAAATATACAATCATGTCATCTGCAAACAGGGACAATTTGACTTCCTCTTTTCCTAACTGAATACCCTTTATTTCTTTCTCTTGCCTGATTGCCCTAGCCAGAACTTCCAATACTATGTTGAATAGGAGTGGTGAGAGAGGGCATCCCTGTCTTGTGCCAGTTTTCAAAGGGAATGCTTCCAGTTTTTGCCCATTCAGTATGATATTGGCTGTGGGTTTGTCATAAATAGCTCTTATTATTTTGAGATACGTTCCATCAATACCGAATTTATTGAGAGTTTTTAGCACGAAGGGCTGTTGAATTTTGTCAAAGGCCTTTTCTGCATCTATTGAGATAATCATGTGGTTTTTGTCTTTGGTTCTGTTTATATGCTGGATTACGTTTATTGATTTGTGTATGTTGAACCAGTCTTGCATCCCAGGGATGAAGTCCACTTGATCATGGTGGATAAGCTTTTTGATGTGCTGCTGGATTCTGTTTGCCAGTATTTTATTGAGGATTTTTGCATCAATGTTCATCAGGGATATTAGTCTAAAATTCTCTTTTTTTGTTGTGTCTCTGCCAGGCTTTGGTATCACGATGATGTTGGCCTCATAAAATGAGTTAGGGAGGATTCCCTCTTTTTCTATTGATTGGAATAGTTGCAGAAGGAATGGTACCAGCTCCTCCTTGTACCTCTGGTAGAATTCGGCTGTGAATCTGTCTGGTCCTGGACTTTTTTTGGTTGGTAGGCTATTAATTATTGCCTCAATTTCAGAGCCTGCTATTGGTCTATTCAGGGATTCAGCTTTTTCCTGGTTTAGTCTTGGGAGAATGTAAGTGTCCAGGAAATTATCCATTTCTTCTAGGTTTTCTAGTTTATTTGTGTAGAGGTGTTTATAGTATTCTCTGATGGTAGTTTGTATTTCTGTGGGATTGGTGGTGATATCCCCTTTATCATTTTTTATTGCATCTATTTGATTCTTCTCTCTTTTCTTCTTTATTAGTCTTGCTAGCGGTCTATCAATTTTGTTGATCTTTTCAAAAAATCAGCTCCTGGATTCATTGATTTTTTGGAGGGTATTTTGTGTCTCTATCTCCTTCAGTTCTGCTCTGATCTTAGTTATTTCTTGCCTTCTGCTAGCTTTTGAATGTGTTTGCTCTTGCTTCTCTAGTTCTTTTAATTGTGATGTTAGGGTGTCAATTTTAGATCTTTCAGCTTTCTTTTGTGGACATTTAGTGCTATAAATTTCCCACTACACACTGCTTTAAATGTGTCCCAGAGATTCTGGTATGTTGTATCTTTGTTCTCATTGGTTTCAAAGAACATCTTTATTTCTGCCATCATTTCGTTATGTACCCAGTAGTCATTCAAGAGCAGGTTGTTCAGTTTCCATGTAGTTGAGTGGTTTTGATTGATTTTCTTAGTCCTGAGTTCTAGTTTGATTGCACTGTGGTCTGAGAGACAGTTTGTTATAATCTCTGTTCTTGTACATTAGCTGAGGAGTGCTTTACTACCAACGATGTGGTCAATTTTGGAATAAGTATGATGTGGTGCTGAGAAGAATGTATATTCTGTTGATTTGGGGTGGAGAGTTCTGTAGATGTCTATTAGGTCCACTTGGTGCAGAGTTAAGTTCAATTCCTGGATATCCTTGTTAACTTTCTGTCTCATTGATCTGTCTAATGTTGACAGTGGGGTGTTGAAGTCTCCCATTATTATTGTATGGGAGTCTAAGTCTCTTTGTAAGTCTCTAAGGACTTGCTTTATGAATCTGGGTGCTCCTGTATTGGGTGCATATATATTTAGGAGAGTTAGCTCTTCCTTTTGAATTGATCCCTTTACCATTATGTAATGGCTTTCTTTGTTTCTTTTGATCTTTGATGGTTTAAAGTCTGTTTTATCAGAGACTAGGATTGCAACCCCTGCTTTTTTTTGTTCTCCATTTGCTTGGTAGATCTTCCTCCATCCCTTTATTTTGAGCCTATGTGTGTCTCTGCATGTGAGATGGGTCTCCTGAATACAGCAAACTGATGGGTCTTGACTCTTTATCCAATTTTCCAGCCTGTGTCTTTTAATTGGACAATTTAGTTCATTTACATTTAAGGTTAATATTGTTATGTGTGAACTTGATCCTGTCATTGTGATATTAGCAGGTTATTTTGCTCGTTAGTTGATGCAGTTTCTTCCTAGCATTGATGGTCTTTATATTTTGGCGTGCTTTTGCAATGGCTGGTACCGGTTGTTCCTTTCCATGTTTAGTGCTTCCTTCAGGATCTCTTGTAGGGCAGGCCTGGTGGTGACAAAATTTCTAAGCATTTGCTTGTCTGTAAAGGATTTTATTTCTCCTTCACTTATGAAACTTAGTTTGGCTGGATATGAAATTCTGGGTTGAAAATTCTTTTCTTTAAGAATGTTGAATATTGGCCCCCACTCTCTTCTGGTTTGTAGAGTTTCTGCCGAGAGATCTGCTGTGAGTCTGATGGGCTTCCCTTTGTGGGTAATCCGACCTTTCTCTCTGGCTGCCCTTAAGATTTTTTCCTTCATTTCAACTTTGGTGAATCTGATAATTATGTGTCTTGGAGTTGCTCTTCTTGAGGAGCATCTTTGTGGTGTTCTTTGTATTTCCTGAATTTGAATGTTGGCCTGCCTTACTAGGTTGGGGAAGTTCTCCTGGATGATATACTGAAGAGTTTTTTCCAACTTGGTTCCATTTTCCCCCTCACTTTCAGGCACACCAATCAGACGTAGATTTGGTCTTTTCACATAATCCCATATTTCTTGGAGGCTTTGTTCATTTCTTTTTACTCTTTTTTCTCTACACTTCTCTTCTTTCTTCATTTCATTCATTTGATCTTCAATCATTGATACTCTCTCTTCCAGCTGATCGAGTCAGTTACTGAAGCTTGTGCATTTGTCACGTATTTCTTGTGTCATGGTTTTTATCTCTGTCAGTTCGTTTATGGCCTTCTCTGCATTGATTATTCTAGTGATCCATTCTTCCATTCTTTTTTCAAGATTTTTAGTGTCTTTGCGCTAGGTACATAGTTCCTCCTTTAGCTCTGAGAAGTTTGATCAACTGAAGCCTTCTCCTCTCACCTCGTCAAAGTTATTCTCCATCCAGCTTTGATCCATTGCTGGTGATGAGCTGCGTTCCCTTGGAGGGGGAGATGCGCTCTGCTTTTTTGAATTTCCAGCTTTTCTGCCCTGCTTTTCCCCCATTTTTGTGGTTTTATCTGCCTTTGGTCTTTGATGCTGGTGACATACTGATGGGGTTTTGGTGTGGGTGTCCTTTCTGTTTATTAGTTTTCCTTCTAACAGTCAGGAACCTCAGCTGTAGGTTGTTGGAGATTGCTTGAGGTCCACTCCAGACCCTGTTTGCCTGGGTATCAGCAGCAGAGGCTGCAGAAGATAGAATATTGCTGAACAGCAAGTGCTGCTGTCTGATTCTTACTCTGGAAGCTTCATCTCAGGGGTGTACCCTGCTGTGTGAGGTGTGAGGTGTGGGTCTGCACCTAGTGGGGGATGTCTCCCAGTTAGGCTACTCAGGGGTCAGAGACCCACTTGAGCAGGCAGTCTGTCCATTCTGAGATCTCAACCTCATGCTGGGAGATCCACTGCTCTCTTTAAAGCTGTCAGACAGCTGTCAGACCACCCAGAGGTGGAGTCTACCGAGACAGGCAGGCCTCCTAGAGCTGTGGTGGGCTCCACCCAGTTCGAGTTTCCTTGTGGCTTTGTTTACCTACTTAAGCCTCAGCAATGGCGGGTGCCCCTCCCCCAGCTTCGCTGCTGCCTTGCAGTTAGATCTCAGACTGCTGTGCTAGCAATGAGGGAGGCTCTGTGGGCGTGGGACCCTCTGAGCCAGGTGTGGGATATAATCTCCTGATGTGCCATTTGCTAAGACCCTTGGTAAAGCACAGTAGTAGGGTGGGAGTGACCCGATTTTCCAGGTGTTGTGTGTCTCAGTTTCTCTTGGCTAGGAAAAGGGATTCCCTTCCCCCTTGCACTTCCCAGGTGAGGTGATGCCTTGCCCTGCTTCAGCTCTCGCTGGTCAGGCTGCACCAACTGACCAGCACCGATTGTCCAGCACTCCCCAGTGAGATGAACCCAGTACCTCAGTTGAAAATGCAGAAATCACCCATCTTCTGTGTCGCTCACACTGGGAGCTGGAGGCTGGAGCTGTTCCTATTCGGCCATCTTGCTCCCGACCTCGATCCATAGGTTTTATTTTATTTATTTTTTTATTTTTTAAAATTTGTTCATATTTATGAGGTACAACTGCAACTTTGCTACATTGATATTGTATTAGTCTGTGGAGAACTCTCATGGCTTTGTTACTGATGTGGGGGCTTGGGCTGGGCACTGCTTATTATTATCATCTTAGTTTTTTAAGTGACATTGTTGAGGAAAGAATCTGAAGACCCATGGTTGTCACTTGGCCACTGAAAAATAAATCACATTTTGATAATTTCTCAATTTCCCAGTGAATTTCCTTTGCCCAACTATATAATATATGTAAGAGAATATCCTGGACAATTGTACACGGACACTGGGAGGACAAAATAGTATAGTATTTGAGTAATTATAACACAGATTAATACTAATTACTATTAATACTAATAGGTAGCAGGAGCCAGTAGTCATGAGTGCTAACTTTGTGTTAGGCAACTAGTATTACATTTTGAGTGCAGAGCACCTAGAGTGATCATTTCTGTTAAATACTGTGAGTTACCAGGCATTCCATCCTCTGTTTTCTCTCTCTCCTTTCCCTTTGTAAGTACTATGGACTCTCTTTTAGCTATTTCTTTTTTTTTAGTCCTTTTCTCCCACACAAGTTGAGCCCTCATTGCTGCCCACGGTTGCCATGGTTTCCTGCCTTCCTGGCCTAGGACTCTTCCTTGTCTAACCCACCTGCCACATACCCCGGGCTGACCAGCGGATGACACCACTTCCATGAAGGCCTCCCTGTCATTTGAGATTATTCCATGTCTCTCCATGATCTGGTCTAGCACTCAGAGCTCTTCATGTTCTGACTCCAGGTTACCTTTCCAGCCCATCTCCTGTGCCTCTGCAGGGAGATCTTGCTGTAGCCAGGTTGGTTCCCTCAAGGCTGTGCCCAGAGTGTTCCCTCCTCCAGGCCTGTGCTCTCCCTCCCCGTAGCTTCTGCTCCATGGTGTCACCTCCAAAAATTCTCCCCATGCGCAGAGTCCAGCCCAAGCTCTTGCTCCTATTCTAAGTCTTCCCTGAGCACTTCTGCAATCACCTCTTCCGTGAGTGCTCACACTCTTAAGTGCTCCGTTTGTCATTTTTGGTATTGTTTTGTGTTGTCATTTAATTCCTCTTTTTCTTAAACATTTGAGTGTCTATATTCCTCCTTCGACTAGATTGTAAATTCCTTGATGGCAGGGGTCATGGGATGTGTATCTATCTATCATCAATCTATCTATTGCCTATCTATCTATCTATCTATCTATCTATCTATCTATCCATCTAATCTATGTCTATTATCTATCTATCTATCTAATCTATATCTATTATCTATCTATCTATCTATCTATCTATCTATCTATCTATCTATCTATCTACTGTCTAGTCCGTAGGAGGTATTTAATAACTCTTTGATTAAAGAAAGAGTATCATTTTCAGTTTCCTTCTCAGATTCAAGAAACGTAAATGTTTGTTATGGAGTGAGAGGCAAAGAGGTAGTCTGAGGCACACAGAGGTGAGAAAGAATCAACTGTTCTTGAACAGAGTCCTGAACAGAATCCTTAATAAGACCCAGGGTTTGGAGCTCAATCTAAGATTTTCTGGGCCTTTGCTTAACTAATCCAGAGTCCAGGATCCCCAGATAGTTGTGAGAAATAACCACTAGCAGGGTAGCTGGAGCAGGCTGCAGAGAAATTGTGTAGTACTCATTACTGTTAGGAACAATAATAGCAATTATGATAATAATGATGATGATGCTGCTGATGCTGATGCTGATGCTGATGCTGATGATTAAGCAGCAGTTCTGGCTGTGCCTGTCTCCAGGGTGGCAAATCCTCTAATATGTAAGTAGGAATCTGTTTCCTTTTTTCATTGGAGTAAGGTCTCTGGCTGGCAATGCAGCCCGTGACCCCAGCCTCCCTAGGCCACCGGGGCTGGAAGGGACGGCTCAAGAAGGCTGGCCGACAGGCGTCTGGCTGGCAGAGGGGAGGGAAGTCATTCCCAGTCCCATTGGTCTTGACTGAAAACAAAGTGAGGGTCCCTGAGTTCTCCTATAAACGGTAATGATAACACAATTATCATGCAAAACAAAAATTAAGTTTAATGGTGCAAAGCCAGGGTGTACCAGGGAGGTAATTCATATTAATTATGTTTGGATTAAAAGCTTATTTCTTTTGTTAGCATCTGCAAGTAGAAACTTAGCTGTTAAAAAAAAAAATCCGCATATAATTACAGCCTCTTATGGAGGAGCAGTGTTGAACTTAATGGAGCATCCCTGCACTCTTCAAGCTCCTGGAGAATGGTAATATTTCACATTTTATGAAACACAGAAGAAATAAATTACAGGTTTAATGATAAGAACTACTTGGGCTCATAATGAAATCTGATTGGCCAGTTAATCCACCGAGACCCTCAGATGTGAACCATCCAAAAAGGGTAAAAATGATGAAAAATGAAATTAAATGGAAAAACCCTCACCCACAGCCTCTTTTGTGAAGGCTGGGGAAGTGCCAGAGCAGGAGAGAAGCCCTCAAGGGGTGAGAAGGAAAATCACTCTCTCCAGGTTTGAGGAGAGCAGAGCCGCTCGAAGAATTTCCCTGCGTCTCCAGGTTTCCTGTAGAGATGAAGCCAAGGAGAGTTCCCGGGGGAGGGGGAGGACAGGGAGGGAGCCTGGGAGGAAGAAAGAAAGAGAGGGAGGAAGGGAACGAAGAAGGAAAGAAGCGGGGAAGAAAGAAGGGGAATATTTCTTCTGGTGGGAAAGTTTCAGGACTTCCAGCAGGGGCAGGAGCATTGCCTTCAGCGGGAAAGACAAAGACAGAATGAAGGCTAATGACTTGGGCTGAGTTTGTAACTTTTTTTTCACCAACAAGAACACATTTTGCTAGGAGGGGAAGGTGAAGGTCTTTTCTTGTCCTAAGCTCAGGGTGCACTGAATCCCCTTGAGAACCTGGAGTGTGATGTCCAAAGGCGGGAGGAGAAAAAGACATCCTGCTCTGAGACACAGAGAGGAAGCAAGAGGGAGCTGAGTATCCCCTTTGTTCCATCTGCGATCTGCCAGCTGGGCCCCCCAGCCCGTGGGATGCTGCCCCTCACACCGAGGGCAGGTCTTTCTCTCTCAATGCACTGACTCGCCCACCAATCTCCTCCGAAACACCCTCACAGATGTGCCTAGAAACGATGCCTCACCGGCCATCTAGGCATCCCTCAATCCAGTCAAGACAGCACCTCATATTAACCATCATGGAGGCCCTGTGGACTTCTGGAAACTCTTGCAGATCCCTTTTCCTCAGGCCCTGCCTGGCACTGCTCTTGTCCTGGTTCTCCTTGGAATGACATCCTTTGTCTCTCCTGGCTAGGTGGTCCCATGGAAAACGTCTAAGCTTATGGAATCTTGGGTATCACTGGGTCCTGCCCCCTCACAGCACAAATCGGGAAGGAGGTGTCACCCATGAACACTTCCCAGTGCAGGGGCCTCCCCCTTGTAGATACTCAATAAATGATATCTGTCCTTTTTTTCTTAAGGAACTTGCCTAAGGTCCCATAATGCTCAGGCTAGAAATACCAACACTCTCCAGTTTTTGACCACCTCATATGCCAAATAATACACTGCCATTTTTTTGTGTACACTGCTGCATTTTTTTCTCTTTTTTTGAGATGGAGCCTCACTCTGTCACCTAGGCTGGAGTGCAGTGTTGGATCTCAGCTCACTGCAACCTCTGCCTCCCAAGTTCTAGTGATTCTCCTGCCTCAGCCTCCTGAGTAGCTGGAATTACAGGTGTGTACCACCATGCCCAGCTAATTTTTGCATTTGTAGTAGAGATGGGGTTTCACCATGTTGGCCAGGCTGGTCTTGAACTCCTGACCTCAGGTAATCCACCTGCCTCAGCCTCCCAAAGTGGTAGGATTACAGGTGTGAGCCACTGCACCCGGCCACTGCTACAGTTGATTCTCACCAGCACCTCCAAAGCAGGGTCCTTTTTCCACTTTCTGATGAGAAGGTGAAGGTTCATGATGTTAATTGATCTGATGAGATAACTAGAGGCCTTCTGACTCCCAGTGTGGAATTCTCCTTACTGTACCACACTGGCTCCAGGACTGGGGACAACAGTTTTCTATTATTTTTCGGTGTAAATAATTTACCAACTGGCAAACATCTATTGACCAAAAGGCCTTTGATGCCTTCTATAGATGGACATTTGACTGCATCTCCTAGGACTTTCCTCGTTGTTTATTAAACTACAATTACACTAACCACAGTATATCTCGAACATACTTAGTGCTTCCAGCCCAGGGTCTTTGCACTTGGAGTTACCTCTGCCTGACACACTCTTCTTTCTAGGTCTTCAGGTGGCTGCACATAGCAACTCTTCAGTCACTCTCTGTCTCAATGCTCTGCTTTCTGTTTTTTGTTTTTGTTTTTGTTTTGAAGGAGTCTCGCTCTGTTGCCCAGCCTGGAATGCAGTGGCATGATCTTGGCTCCCTGCAACCTCTGCCTCCCGGGTTCAAACAATTCTCCTGTCTCAGCCTCACGGGTAGCTGGGATTACAGGTGCCCATCACCATGCCGGGCTAAGCATTTTTGTAATTTTAGTAAAGACAATGGTTTTGCCAAGTTGGCCAGGCTAGTTTTTGAACTCCTGACCTCAAGAGATCCACCAGCCTCAGCCTCCCAAAGTGCTGGGATTACAGGCGTGAGCCACTGCATCTGGCCAATGCTCTGCTTTCTTTCCTTTCCTTTTTTTTTTTAAAACAAACAAACAAACAAAAACCTTTACTTTTAGAGATGAGATCTTGCTGTATTGCTCAGGCTGGCCTTGAACTCCTGGGCTCAATTGATCCTCCTGCCTCAGCCTCCTGAGTAGCTGGGATTACAGGCATGGAACACCACCCACACCTGGCCTGCTTTATTTTCTCTATAGTGCTCATTGCTCTCTGAGATTCCCTTGTTTGTTTAAGAATAATAAACTCTAGGAAGGCAAGGACTATATCTTGTTGACTGCCACCCCTGTAGGTTGAGAGGAGGGCCTGGCACTACGTAGACTCAGTAGATCTTTGCAGAGTGAATGAATGAACAAATGAGTAAAAGAAATCGGACTCCATCTCCAGTCCCTTTTCAGTTGCGCTGCCCTGGTGCTCCTCTTGGGTTTGTTTCTCTTCCTGCAGCTGTGAAGCCCTCTGTGCAGGTGGGTGCTCACACCTGTGCACAGAGGGAGGGAAGTAGCACGTGGAATAACAGCAGCTATTCCCACTCTGCCCTTTTTCTTGCATGCTGACTGGTAGAGGCCTGGGGAAAACAGCCTTGAGCAACAACAAGCAGCAATGATTTCCCTGCCTGTGACAAACATGGTGCTGTTTAGTTACGGTTTGGAGCTGAGAGGCCTCAGTGGGTGCCTGAAAGCTGAGCTTGGGCTGAGAAGGGACAAGGGAAAGGGGCTCTGACTGATGGCAGGGTTGGCAGGTGGCACACCCAACCTTTCCCTCTCCTGTTCTCCCCTGCTGCAGCCCTCGTAGCCCATCTTGCTGTGATTTCATGGCAGCCCAGCTGAGGACAGTGACAGGATCATGGTTTCTCCTTGCAGATTCCTCGGCAGTGCCTGGAGAAGACCAGGAGAGGAAGCAGAATACCCTCCTCAAAGAAGCGGACTTCACCTCCAGACCTCCCAGCGGGACTTAGACAATGGGGCTAGGCAGTCACATGCCTGCACGTGGAAAGTTTCTGGGACTGCGCTTGGATCCCAGCTCTGCCTTTACTAGTCATGTGACCTTGGGAAAATCACTTGACCTTTCCGTACAGGAGTCCTCATCTGTAAAAACAGTCTAAGATTAGGAGCTACCTCAGGGTTGTTGTAGGAATTAAATTAATTCATGTTTATAAGTGCTTTGAACAGCGCCTGGCACATGGTAAGCGCTATGTGGTAAGTGCTATCTATTGATTACGTAAATAGAAGTGATCACCATTAGACTTTCCATGCAGATGATATTATGCATATGCATGTCTCCCGCATATGACATCATTGGATCATTTTGCAATGGTGGTGAGTTTATTCTTTTTCTTTTTGTTTTCTTCTTTTTTTTTTTGTCAGATGAAGAAACTGATGGGAAGTGAATTGGTTTGTGTTAAACATTAGGTTTGCTAGGTCCCTCACATATTTATTTAGTCCTCATAACAATTGTATAAAATAAATATTATTTATTCATTTATTTATTTGTAAAGATGGGTCTCACTATGTTGCCCAGACTGGTCTTGAACTCCCGGGTTCAAGTGATCCTCCTGCCTTGGACTCCCAAAGTGTTGGGATTATAGGCATGTGCTACTGTACCCAACCTAAAATAAATACTATTATCCCCATTTTACAGATTTGAAAACAGAGGCTCACACTTCAGAGTTCCATCCTAAAGAAAGTAGGATGTGACAGGGGAAGAAATCTGCTTTGCCCCCGCCCGGGGCCTGGCAGCTCCTCATGCTGGGGTGCACGGTGAGTGGGTGCACCACTCATCTGTACGTACTTGGCAGAAGCTGTCAAATCAGTTCACGTCACTCAGGTTGATTGGACGTAAAACACACACAGAGACACCAAGCAATTACATTATTTTCAAATTACTCAGCTCTAGGAGAATGGAATGAGCAAACGGAAGAGCAGCAACTCTGAGTTATATTTCTCAAGACACTGGGGCTCCTGATGGCATAGCAGCAGCTTGGTAGAGCTTGGTAAAGAGACTTGGGGTTGGTACCTGAAGGGCAATTCCTTGGCCATGACACTGTAGGGAAAAACTTCTATGGGTGTTGAAAAGACAAGGCGAGGACAAGAAGAGTTGAAAAGGAGCTGCTCTGAAGCAACCTGGCTGTGGATGGAGGCAGCCACATGTAGCTTAGGTAGACTGCTATTGTAATTTTCTCTGCAACTGAAGAATTTGAAATGGGCTTGGGGATTAATGAAGAGCAGAATCTGGCTTCAGGGTGACAAGGTTTGCATAGAAATGGCCTTCTTGAGCAAAGGTAGTGACTCCTACCTTTTTTTTTTTTTTTGTAGAGTTACGACACCCATGTATTAGTCAACTTGGACTGCCATAACAAAATATCACACATTGGGTGGCTTAAACAACAGAAATTTATTTTCCTATAATTCTGGAGGCTGGAAGTCCAAGATCAAGGTGGTGGCAGAGTTGAGTTTCCTCTGAAGCCTCTCTCCTTGGTTTTCAGATGGGCGTCCTCTTGCTGTCTCTTCACATAACTGTTCCTCTGCATGCATGCCCCTGGGGACTCTTTCTTATCTTATAATGACACTAGTTCTATTGGATTGAAGTGCACCCATACGACCTCATCTAACCTTAATTGCATGTTGTAAGGCCCTAACTCCAAATACAGTCACATTCTGAGGTACTGGGGACTAGGGCTTCAACATATAAATTTTGGAGCAATCCAGTTCAGCCCATAAAATCCCTTTTTGGTTACTTGATTCTGTTTATTTGGTATCATGCCTTCCTTTTCCCAAAGAAATTTATGAATAGAATTACTTTCTAAGTGAAAGAAACAAAACTTATTTTTATTAAAAATTATTTTGAGACTCTTGTGACAAATTTTTAAGTAACTGAAGATTTTCCTGGAGCTTCTACAAAATCCTGGCTGAGAATCCCTGCTTTCTGGACAGTTGAGAAGGAAACACACTTAGTACAGCTGTTAGAGGAGATATAGTTGCAACCGCTGAGTGCTTATTATCTGCCAACTCAAATATATTGCCCAAGGGAATAACAAATATCCTAGTATTCTTGTTAAGTATATTGTGTAAGGTCACACAGCTCTTAAACAACAGCTTCGGGATTTGAACCTGGAATCTATCTGACTCCTAAGTCCAGATGCTGTTCACCACATTAGGTTGAAGCATGGCCAGTATTCATAACATACAACTATGACTCCATATCCTTTGCTAACTAATGTTCTTGTGTGTGCAAACCTTACAGGGCAGCCATTCACCACAACCCCTACTAGATGGCTTTCTGTAACGAGAGTAGAACAGTAGTACTCTCCTTTTGAGAAGTCATTTGTAATTTTGTTGGTGGGCTGACATTTAGGTCCTGCTCTCTAGCCCTAGAGGGGATCCCATAACCTGGATCAGGCCAATGATGATTATCTCCATGACTGTAGTGGCTGGTCCAGCGGGGAGGGTCAGGCAGGTAAGCTGGCCCAACCTGAGTCCTTCTTGAGGATTTTAGAAACTGAAGGTAGGAGAGAAAAATTACCTTTCTTCTTCTGGGGAGCAGGATGAAGGTGGGTGGGTAGGCAGAGCTATTGGGATGTGGATCCAGGGATCCTGGAAGTCCTGTCCTCCACCAGGTAAAGAATACATCCTGCAGAAGTGGAGAAGGGAGCCAGTACACAGAGAAACAGAGCCAGGAGATGGAGAAGGAGAATTGAGAGCGTGAAGGTCCCTGGGTCCAGCCATTGTCAAGGCTGAGTTCTACCCTCCTTAAGTTGTTTATCTTTCTTTCTTGCTTCTGTTAGAAGATGAACACTCAATGAAAAATCACCAAACATCTGAGGAAAGCCATCAAAATGAAATAAATGAAACAAGTTCTTAAACACAAGTGAACAGCGTGGGCTGAGTTTTTGTCACTTGGAACTGGAAGCACTGACTATAATGCTAACCTCTGAGCAGGCCCACATGAGGGGCAGCTGTGGTGTGGTGTGATAATGCTGGGATATGAAATCAGGTGGTTGAGTTTGAGTTTGGCTCTGATATTATATCAACTGCATCGTTTGGGGGAAGACACAGTTTCTCAGAATTTTATTTAGTTGTAAAATAAAGATAATGATATTACATGTTCTGTCTACCATCTAGAGTTTTTGTCAAGACAAATTGGGGTAAAGCATGTTCGAGAAAAATGTTAGCAAAATTTTAAGCCTGAAGTGAGTAAACAGTGACTCTGTCCTGAGACTACAGTGGAAAGCTGCCTCTCTGGCCATATGTGAAAATCTTCTGCCAGAGAAGATGAACACTCAATGAAAAATTGTCGAACATCTGAGGAAAGTCATTAAAATGAAATAAACAAAACAAACAGTTCTTATAAACAAGGAAACATAGATAATAGAGCCATCAGCACAGGCCTTTGAAAGAAAAGCAATTATATTTAATATCCTTAAAGAAATAAAAGAGGGCATTATATGTGTGAAACAAGAATAGGAAATTATAAAACAAGGACTTTTTTTTTTTTTTTTTTTTTGATAGGGTTTCACTCTGTTGCTTAGCCTGGAGTTCAGTGAATGGCATGATCATAGTTCACTGCAGCCTTGAACTCCTCAACAATCCGCCCACTTCAGCTTCCCAAAGAGCTAGGACTACAGGCATATGCTATGATGCTCAGCTAATTAAAATTTTGTGTGTGTGTGTGTGTGTGTGTGTGTGTAGAAATAGGATCTTGCTATGCTGCCCAGGCTGGTCTTAAACTTCTGGTTTCAAGAGATCTTTCTGCCTCGGTCTCCCAAAGTGCTGAGATTACAGGCATGAGCCACTGCACTCAGCCCAAAATTGTTTTATATGAGACTAGTTAGAGAGCTTAAAGATGAACCATATGATTACTAAGGAACAGAATTGATTCAATCAGATATTTATTAACAGCCCGCCAGGTGCTCTCTGCTAATGCAGGGGATACAATAATGGGCAAAACCAGACATGGCCTCTGGACTCACATACTTACTAGTAAGTAAGAAAGGAATTTGTACAATAACCACACCAACCAATTTCAGACTGGGTGTGATGATTAGATGATTAGGGGGGTCAGGCAGAGCTTCCCTAGGGGAGTGACAACTGAGTTGAGATCTCAAGGATAAGTCAGAATTAACCAGGTGAAAAGGGAGAGTGAGTTCCAGGTAGAAGGGGCAGAATATGTAAATGTGCAAATCTAAGAGAATGCAGCAAGGCTGTGGTAGGTGGGCCAGAAAGAGTGAGGGGGAGTCTTAGAGAGTCTGAGGTTGGGGAAGGGGTGAAGCAGGGACAGATCATGTCAACAAGAAGCCTTTATAAGTTTGAACTTTAAGCCAACTTTTGTTTGGAAGGTAGGAAAATTCTCTTCTTGCAAAAAGAGATTTAAAACCCTCCTCCCATTATCCAGTATTCAGAATACTTTTCCTCGAAGAGAAAATGCAAACTTCAGGTTCGAGAAGGAGAGTTTTATTATCACACAGCTCATAGTCAGCATTTTGCTGAGCACAGGAGGAAGTGAAACTGCCCATAGAAATCATGTGACGATAAAACCAAGAGATGGGGCCCCTGGGGACCGCAGGTAGCAATTGTGCCAGTTGAGACCAGGAGAGCCCCTGTGATCCATGTTCATGCTGAGGTTAAACAGAGCCCAGGCAGTGGGGAGGGGAAAACAAGGCGGCAAACTCAGAAAGAAGTAGATATGGCATGAGGAAGAGGCAGAGAGGGACAGAGGAAGATAGAGACAGAGACAGAGAGAGGGAGGAGGAGAGGGCACACACTTAGTTCACGGTGTCTTTGAGTTCTCTATTCCAGTTCCTGTGAGGCCTTGCTGAGCTAGTGTTCTACTTCTTGGGTTTCCATGAACTTCCTTTTAAGGTTCCGCTTATATTCTTACAGCTAATCCCTTTTTAATCTCCTGAGAAAAGAAAGAAAACGAAATAGAATGATAACTATTTTCTACTTAAAGACTGCCGTATTCACAGGGAATAAGTAAAGGCTGAGATTTAGTAACAGTGTTCTTGTAATAAGAGGCTTGACATTCTAGCCTGACAGCAAGGGATAAGAGCAGAAGAGCATTTTTCCTGGACCGTGACCATTCTCTTAGCTGGTGGAATAAAGGTTATTGCCACATCCCTAAAGAAGAGCAGCTGAAGACATATAATTCTGTAACCTGTATAGTCAGATGAATATAATATTTTGGTACTCTGTTTGATTTTTATACAAAATATGACTTTAGCCATTCTTAACCTCTTAATATCTTCTTCATAAAGACACTAAAATAATTTTTGAAGTATTACTGTAGACTAGCACCTCCCAAATAGCATTCCTTGAAAGACTATCATCTCTAGATATACAACTGTACATTGTGTGATAAAAGACTAGTTGGTTAAAAAATTGGGAAACAGTCTTGGAGATTCACAATGCACATTTGTATATTAAAGGCTCTGAGAAGTCCTTCAGTGAAGAAGCTTGTTGAACTTTAACCCAGCATGCCCCAAATTCATTTAACTACTGTCGCCTATGCTTATGTGCAGTGGCGCAATCTTGGCTCACTGCAACCTCTGCCTCCTGGGTTCAAGCGATTCTCCTGCCTCAGCCTCCAAAGTAGCTGTGATTAAAGGCGCCTGCCACCATGCCCAGCTAATTTTTATATTTTTAGTAGAGACGGGGTTTCACCATGTTGGCCAGGCTGGTCTTGAACTCCTGACCTCAAGTGATCCACCCTCCTGGGCCTCCCAGGGTGTTGGGATTACAGGCATGAGCCACTGCGCCTGGCCTAATTATGAAATCTTTTTTTAAATGAGCGCCTATTAAAATCCTTCTGGACACAAATAATATGAGGAATAGAACTTAGGAAACACTATTATGATTCTAAGAATGTTCATGTTGGCTATGGTATGGTAAAGTTGGCATGACCACAAGAGTGAATGAGAATAAAGCTTGAAAAGAAAAAGTTGATTACACTTGCAGATCCCAGAGAGGAGGTCACCACATGCCTCACTGGGCCACAGGAGAAGCACCAGGTTTGGGCCAGGTGGCAGAAGACAAGAGTGTGGGGAGAGCCTGAGCCAGCGCTGGGGTTTCTGCAGGAAATGCAAGGCAGGGCAGAGTGGTCAGGTTAGAGTTGGCTAGTTTGAATAATTCTGGTGGGCTTTGAGCTACAGGAGTGGTCTCTAGTTGGCTGGTACCTGGCTCTGGGATGACTTAGGGGAGAGGAAATATTGGCTTGATATGTGAGAGTTAGGGAAGGAGGTGGTTGATGCTACAGATGTGGGATTGGTTTGTTTGTACATAAGAAACATACTCCTTGCTGAGTCTTTTACTGAGGCTAAGAAGGGACTGGCCAGGAAGGAGCAGTCTCTCCTTTGTCAGAAAGCTTTTTAAGATTTCAAAACATCATAAAATATAAAAAATACAAAAACACAGTCAATACAGTGATGTAGGGATATTTTGGACGAGTGTACCCTGATTAACTTCTGAAGTCTAGATTTTGGAGACCAAAGTGGGCAAAACCCAAGTGAGATGAGCAATTCCTCATTAAAAAATTTTATTTTTATTGTATCAATCACAGTCTAGTCAGAAAAAGAAACCAACCTATGTATTTCAAACAGAGGATATTTAATACAGGAAATAGGCTACAAAGACCTTAGACAGTCAAGGAGCAAAAAAGGGGAAATTAAGGTAAATCAGAGATTATTTAGGGCTGGAGGAACAAAAGAATGGTGATGGGGTTTCCAAAACCTAAGAGCAAAGAAAGCAGATTATAGTCTCAAAAGTTGTGATGGTGGTGATGTGTACCTGTAGTCCCAAGCTACTTGGGAGGCTGAGATGGGAGGATCACTAGAGCCTGGGGAGGTTGAGGCTGTAGTGGGCCATGATCGCACTACTGCACTCCAGCCTGAGTGACAGGCCAAGACCCTGTCTCAAAAGTAAAAAGCTGAGGTGATGGAAGAAACACTATTGGAAGAAGAAAGGAAAGAAACAGGAGAAGAGAGAGAGAGAGACAGAGAGAGAAAGACAGAGAGAGGGGGAGAGAGAGAGAGAGAGGAGCAAAGACATCTCCCTTCCTCTCTTGTCTTGATTTTTCTGCCAGTTAGACAAAACTTAACTGGAAGCCAACTGCCAAAGAGACCTGGGAAATGTAGTTTTCAGACTTCCAGCCCCATTATTATGGAGGGAAGTTGTGGGACCATGCTTAACGAAGCTCAGTTTTGGCTCGGGGCAGTTTTGTAGAGAGCTATATATTACTAGCTATTATTATGAAGCTACCATTCAAGTCTTAATGGACCAGCCAAACAATCATTTAGACTTATACTCTCTTCTAAATTAATTAGTAGTTTGACTAATCAGTGTGATCATTTAAGGCCAACATGCTGCAAGAGAAAACATGTGTAAATAAGTTTTTTTAAAATTATTCAAATAAGAGAAAATTCTACATGAAAAAAGTCTCTAGCAGTAAAACTTTTCATAAAAAAAAAAAAAAACCCCAAAACTACACCTGAAAAGAACCTGAGTGTTTCATAATAGGTGATGAACTAGGATAATTTTAGTATATTACTTAGACTCTTATGTATTTATCACAAATAATAAGTGTTGGTGTTACATAAGAAAACCCATTCTTGGGAAAGGTTTAAATGCTAACCAAAGCAACTTATTTTTAATTAATATTTTTAGACTCTATGCTGTCATACTGAATTCACTGCTAGCTAAGAGACCTATCAGAGATTTAAATATATTTTCTCGAGGTTTTCTGTGGGTTTTCTTTTGGTTCTATCTATGTGACAGAGGCTCTTTCTAAAAGTATGTAGTTCACTGTGGGTCAGCTCCAGCAGTAACCGTCCTCACTGCACCACATACTCCTCTGTAGATGTGCATTCAGTGGGAGTTCCCTCCAGCCCCAGGACTGCAGCAGCAGCCAAATGTCAAGTGGATTGAGTGCCAGATGGATCCAAGACTTTTCCTCCCTTCCAGAAGGTGCTAGAAGCTCCTCTAACTGAAGGCAGGGTGGGTCACGTGGGGCTGGCTGAAATGCTCCAACTTTTTCATAAACCACGGGTGGTCCAGTTTAGACTGATAGGAATCTTCTTGTCTTTCTTTTTAAATGGATGAAACTGATGGAAATAAAAGGTGGAAAATATATTTAAAAAAGAAAACCAATTCTTTTAAACAATATGTATTCAGCACCTATCATGTGCTAGGCACCATAATTAATGACAGGCATAAAAACACAAACGGGACCTTGGCCTCTGTTCTTATGGTTCCTATAATCCCATGGAGGAGACAGCCTTATAAACATGAAAAAGGGTTTACAACTTACCTAAGAAATTAGAATGGCAAATTTTTATGTATACAAATTTTCTATAATGAACATGTATTATATGTATAATAAAAATAGTAAATTCTTGTAATATAGTTTTTATAACTATGTAAAACACCTAATTATTAGTAGAGAACACAAAAGAGTGAAAATAATTGTGTTAGGGTAATCCTAATATGATATTTAGTTTTATTTCAACTTGGCCAGGCTATAGTCCCAATGATTTAGTTAAACATTAATCTAGATGTCGCTGTGCAGGTATTTTGTAGATGTGGTTGACATCTTCCATCAGTTGACCTTATGTAAAGGAGAGGCCTCTGGGTAATGCAGGTGGGCCTCATTCAATCAGCTGGAAGGCCTTAAGGGAAGACACTGAGGTTTCCTGAATAAGAAATTCTCCCTCAAGACTGTAGCATCAGCACTAGTCACAATAGCAAAGACATGGAATCAACCCAGGTGCCCACCAATGCTGGATTGGATAAAGAAAATGTGGTACATATACACCATGAAATACTACAGAGCCATGAAAAAGAATGAAACCATGTCCTTTGCATCAACATGGATGCAGATGAAGGCCGTTATCCTAAGTGAATTTATGCCAAAACAGAAAACAAAATATCACATATTCTCACCTACAAGTGAGAGCTAAACATTGAGTACACATGGACATAAAGATGGGACTCCAAAAGGGGGAAGAAGGGAGGGCGACAAGGGTTGAAAAACTTCCTATTGGTTACTCTGTTCACTATCTGAGTGATGGGATCAACAGAAGCCCAAATCTCAGCATCAGGCAGTATACTCTTGTAACAAACCTGCACATGTACTCCCTGAATCTAAAATTTTTTTCCCAAAGACTACAGCATCAGCTCCTGCTGCAGCCTGCTGGGCTGTCTTTGGATTTTGGACTTGTGTGAGCCCGTTCCTTAAAATAAACATCTTTATTTCATATGTATATTGTATATATTTAACACACATAGACACACACAAACACACACACACACAACCCCTTACCTCCTGTTGGTTCTGTTTCTCTGGAGAACCTGACTGATACAGCTACTGCCTTTTTCTTTTAAATAGTCCTTAATTTAATGTTGGTTTAATCATGTATAATTTCTTTATAGGATCTTCTGTCTTTATGAGCCCCTTTGGCTATCTTTTCTCAGTCCTCCAACAACTTCTGCCCACCACTGGCTCACAGATTCCCAAAGCCTATCTGTTAAGGCAGAATCTAATGGAGACAAGGGCCAGAGTGTCTTAGCTTGCACATTTTTTCTCTCCAAATTGGCTACTGAGCAAGGGCAGTGGTTGCTTTCAGGCTCAAGGCCAGAACAGCTCTGTGCATGCCTGGACTCCATCAGCCCTTTGTTGGATCCCAGAGAGCTGTGCTACCATAAGGGACAGTGGCCCATCGAGGGCAGTAGTTTTAGACAACCCAGGACAGTTTGGCTAAGACTAGCACAAAAGTCCCAGGAGCCCTGGGTAGTGTGACATCCCCAGCATTCTTCAACCCCCACCTCACCTAGAAGGGGATTGGACAGTGAGCTTTTACTGATTCACTCTCCAGTCCAAAGCATGGTCTTGTATTTCTTGAGAGGTGGCATTGTCAAATAAACGCAGATCCTGGGAACAGAACCTTGGATGGCAATCTCAGCTAAGCCACTTTCTGGTTGTGTGAGTGCCTCCAATGTATTTAACCATGTTGTGACTCTGTTTCTCATCTGTAAAGTGGGAATATCTATTCAACCAAACTTGCAGGGTTGAGGTGAAGATGTCAAATATAATGTGTAATTTTCTAGCACATAGTAGGGGGGTCCCACAAATTGTAATCACTATGACGATTATATCTTTGAGGGTGAGGACGAATTTTGGAAAAGCCTTTGGACACCTTTCCTAAGAAGTGGAGACCATAGTCACCTCCCACATCCAGCTGAGGGTAAAGAAAGAAAGGATGTTTGCAAAGCACACTGAACCCTGAGAAGATACCAGGATTTCACTGTCATTTAATATTGCCACCATGTTGGTTAATAACATATTGACCAACTCTACAAATAGTGGAGAAAATTTACTATCGCTCAGAGATTTTGTTTTTGCAGCTATGTTCTTCTCCCAGAAAATATGCAAACAGTAAATAAATAGCTTTTTCCTCTTTCTTTCTTTCTTTCTTTCTTTCTTTCTTTCTTTCTTTCTTTCTTTCTTTCTTTCTTTCTTTCTTTCTTTCTTTCTTTCCTTCCTTCCTTCCTTCCTTCCTTCCTTCCTTCCTTCCTTCCTTCCTTCCTTCTTTCTTTCTTTCTTTTCCTCATGCACCATATTTATAATGGTCTTGGCCTGGTGGGTAGGTGCCTGTTTGTGCTCCAACATTCTCCTAGGCCCCAGGACTCAATGCTAGTTAGCTTTCATGTATCTGCATGTGGATTATCCACTTAATGAAGCATTTGCCAGGAAAGTTTTAATCCTAACCAAGCTTTCTCCTAGCATCCCCCTCTCCCTCTTTTCCCTCCCTCAGCCCTCACCCAGCTGATGTGTGCTTAGGAAATGCAAACTAATTTTAAAATTCGCTAGAGCAAAACATGATTAGAATGGTTAAGTCTGCTGCCAAAAATAAAATCAGCTAATGCATTCCATATATTTAGATTTCCAAAATTAAGTTGAAATGATGCTTAGTTCATCCAAAGTTTGGGTTGATATACATCATCCCATACCTCTGCTAGTTGACCCTACTTTTTCTGGCAGCAATAAATTTGGCTCTCCTGCAAATGGCATCACCTTTTCCATATCCTAAGGCAGTGTTTTTCCTCTCTCAGCCTGCTGAAAATGGGGTCCCATTCCCTGTAAAAGATGGTGAAGAACCTCTACCACTCTGGGGAGAAGCAGCAACCAAGAAACACTTCTGGCTCTGTCTAAACTTAGGTTCTTCTCTTCTTTAATTCCCTCTATTCAGCTTTGCTGGATGGTCATGGGTTCGTCTGAGGAAAGGTGCTTCGGTTAAACCAAGTGCTGGCACTGAGAGATACAAGAAAGTCTTAGAAGTCAAGTTGTTGCCCACAGGGAGCTCACAATCTCTTTGCGGAGACAAGATTAGCATTACAGTATAGCGCACATAACAAAGTACAATTAATTGCTAAATTTTTTGGCAGAGAGTATAAGGAGAAACCCAAAGGAGAGATTATCAGCAAGGGCTGGAGCAGTTTTCGTGATGAAGGAGGCACTTGCATTAGGAGGAGGATAGGTTATGGGAATCGAGAGGGCATCTTAGGTGAAATAATCAACTGGAGTAAATGTAACAACGTAGAAATGAGGGAGGCTCATGGTTGCAGGACAGCAAAAGAAATTAGCCTGACTTGAACAGAAGCACCGTGTTAGGGAGTTGTAGAAAATAGAGGTGTTTTAAGACTCTTTTGTTTGCAGGGAACAAAAAGAAATCTGATCTATTTTAAGAAAAAAGAGGAATTTATTTGAAGGATACAAAGGAATATCATGGGCCTCCAGTAGAGCAGTGCACGGAACATCGCGTCTGGATCCAGGAAGTTCTCACAGTATCTCTTGTCTTCATTCTGCTGCAGAGCTAACTTCTTCAGTTGTCCGCAGCATCTCGAGTGCTCCTGTTCATTCTCCAGTCTACTGACTGTTATTCCACCTCAATTCCAAATTCCTGGGAGAGAGAGAACCTGTGGGTTGCACTGCGTAAGCGCGGACATGACTGCTGCTGCCCCTCCTGGGTGGGAGGGTTGGAGTGGCGAGGGAGTTGGGGTCAGTCCTAGGAAAGGAGAAAAAGAGTGAATTCAACAGATGAGTGAGAATGGCTACGACAGGCTGCCTGCCATTGGCTTCTTTCAGAGTCTGTGAGGAAAACTGGGTGAAAAGACTCCAGTTGGATGGGATTCTATAGGGTACCCCGCTTTTGATAACTCTTGAAAAATCCCAATTTTGAAAGCAGAGAAACTGACTTGTGACTACTCACTTCTTGGAAGAGATATACCACAACCCCTTTCCACTCTTGGTGACACTTTCCAATTAGGTTTCTAATTGTGCCCATCTTATATTTGGGGACCTTCCTCCTTTAGTGGGATCCAGGATCCCACCCTGGGCCCAACCCTGGGCCCAACCTGGGTCTGGCACCCTCCATGCTGGAAGGACCCAGGAGGGAGAGATGATCATCACAGTTGGCCAGTGGCTGCCTGCTGGTTGGAATGTGAGCTTCCTGAGGGCAGGGATAGGTCCTCGAGACACTTTGTCTCTATCCAATACCTGCTACCTGTTGATACTAATGAGTGCTTATTGAGCAGAATGAATAAAGTCAGTTCCCAGATATAAGCAATTCATAGGCAAGGAGCAGCTTAAGGAGAATATAGCTTTATTATAAATAAGGGAAATAATCATAGTAACATGTCCCTTCCTGGAGAAACATTACGTATGACACTACTTCTGGTCCTGCCAACAGTGTCACTTGGGGGCTGGATGACCCCAAGTTCTGTTTAGATTTAGGGCATATTTTGACTGACCCACCTCAAATCATGCCCTGAGACCTTTTGAATATCTTCCGTCCAAAGGGGAGTCCCATGCCAAGCTGACCCCAGGTGCACCTGCATCCCTTTGGGAAGGATGGGAAGCTGGCTCCAGTCACCAGAAAGAAAAACCCCACCCTTTCAATGGTGGCCCCGGGGATGGGGTGGGCGGGATGGGGTAGAGAGAAGGAACCAGCCTCCCGCAACCTACCAGTCCCTGGGCTCAGCCCCCTTAGCAGGGCTCCAGGTGAAAGGCGGTCCGGAGGGTGGTCCACCCTGGCGAACTCCTTGCCTTCCACGAGAAGACGACGACAAATGAGACAAAATGAAAAATATAATGATGCATATTATATTAATCATCCTCTCTTTTTCTGACACAATAAATCTTCTCTTTAAACTCAGGATAGTGATTGCATCATCTCCCTCTCCCCTCGAAACAGCACAGATTAAGATAAAGTGATAGTGCTGTGTCAAAGAGAGCTTTACTGCCACACTTGGGATACAAAGAGAGAGGTTAATTTATCATCGCTGGGGAGAACTGACAGAAGAGAGATATACTACCGAAAGGGGATTTAGCACAGGGCCAAGAAACTTCACACTATTTTTACCATCTGTCACATGCTCTAACAAAGCAGGGCAAAATATGAAGAAAGGAAAAATGAACTATCAAACACTGATGTAATGCAGCCCATAAATCTAATTTAATTACTTTGCATGGAGACAGGTCCTCGAGTCTGTGTGAATATACTGGATTTTCTTGGCAACTTAACAACTAAGTGTTTTAATAACATCACACTATAATTTATTCTGCTTGAAACACAAAACCCCTTTTGTGAGAGTTTCATTTTTGAGAACTGTTAATTTTTTCGGCTAATGTCAAAACTGGCATAAATTCACATGTGAACTTGAAGCCTGACTGTGAAAAAGGCTTAGGTTACTGCATGTCTTTTTATTGTTTGGCACTTTTCCCCTCTTCTGCATGCATTAGAAATAATTGGGCTTTGTTGATGACTTAGGTGAGGAGAGTTGTCTTGCAATTAGGTTTAAATATAATGACAAAGGGTGTGTGGGGGAAATCTTTGTAAAATATGAAGAGGTAAGAAAATGCAATGGGGAAAAAAATCCTTATTTTCCAGCAGAATAGCAAAACCTCAAGTGCAATATTCCTGGAACTAGGCTGTCCCCAGGACCATGAGAATTTTGCTCTGGAGGATGTAAGATCTCAGGGCCAAAGGGACGCTGGGAAGGCAGGTCTGCCCTAGAGGGAACAACCGGGAGGAGAAAATAAATCAAAAATAAAATTAATATTCATTGGGTGTCTTCCCGAATTTGGATGCAGTTACAGAAATTATTGTTAATAATGAAAGCCATATATCAAAGGTTATAAAATTCATCTGTGCTAGGACACTATTTTTTTTAGGCTTTGTTCTGAACCATTAAAGATGACATATTGCATTTGTGTGCTTCTGTGTATAATAAGATACATTTAGGTCTGAATCTAACCTAAACTGGCAATTTTGGCATTGAACTCAAGTTCTTAAATGGGGGCCATGACACTACAGTCCAGGGGAGGTCGGCTGAACCCATCCGTTCTCCCATGACCTCACCCACTAAGACAGGATGGATGGGTAATTAATTTGTTAGATCATCAGTGATTCATGTTGGAAAAATAAAACTCTAAGTCTCTTGACAAATTCATTTGAAACATAATGGGAAAAAAGGATAAAAACTCCTATCCCCCCTCTCCAAAAAAACCCCCAAATCCTCATGCTGAAAGCAAATCTAAATACAGAGATAGATAGTTTGCTGAAGTTCATTTATGTTTTTCCTTCAGCAACACTGAATATATCCTTACCATATGAAAATCTTTGTTGGACACACCTTGGGTGGAGGGGTACATGCATTCGGGTAGTAGAGATATATCAGACTGAAAAATGACTACAGTTTAGGACATTCTAAGAAAGTTTAACCTATCAGCTAATATCCATGAAGTTCATTGGGAGGGCAGATATGGAGTTGGTGATGGTATGGAATCTGGATAAAACAGAAGTGATTCATCTGGAAAATTCTTTTCTTTTTTTGAGACGGAATTTAGCTCTTTTTGCCCAGGCTGGAGTGCAATGGAGCATTCTCGGCTCGCCACAACATTTGCCTCCTTGGTTCAAGCAATTGTCCTGCCTCAGCCTTTCTGAGTAGCTGGGATTACAGGCATGCACCACCACCCAGCTAATTTTGTATTTTTAGTAGAGATGGGGTTTCTCCATGTTTGTCAGGCTGGTCTCGAACTCCCGACCTCAGATGATCCGCCCGCCTTGGCCTCCGAAAGTGCAGGGATTACAGGCATGAGCCATCGCACCCAGCCCATCTGGAAAATTCTAACAAGTGTTAGACCCCACCAGGAAATTGACCACAATCTGCATATTGTTGAATATTTACTGAATGTCATCAGTGATTTGGTCTATGTCAAATATCTAGGGCTAACCAAGGGCCTTGAAGCCAGGAAACTGAGGTGCAAAAGTATTCAGAGAAGTGCTTTCAAATAAATTTATCTTCATGCCTTTTTCTGAAGTTCATATTCCCCGGTTTAGACTTGGAAAACACTCAATTCTTGTGGTTTCTTGTTCTGTTGAATTTGTGTGGGAGAGAAATGTCCAACCTTGAACTCTGAATGGAGCCCAGTGTGAAAAGTAGTGGTTTTCAGCTGTGCTATTTCAAATGCTCTCATTGGTATTTTTAAAGGCTTCCCACATATTCGGTTACTGACCTGGGGCCCAGAATAGTGAACATTAAAAATAAAATTAAAAAAAAAACTCAAGCCGCCAGTATTTACTTATGAACTGACTTGGTTATAGCCCAGCAATCCAACTGCCTGAAAATTAGTGTACAAATTGGAAGTTTGAAGGGTTTCCTTTTTGTCATTTTGATTTCCTCATCTGAAAAATGGGGATATTAATACCTACCTCCTGGAGTTGTTGTGAGGATTAAATGCAGCTACATATGTAAAGCATTGAGTACACTAAAATGATAGCTGCAATTATTATTTTATTATAATTATTTTGATTTCACCACCTCTCTTTCTTCTCCGCTTTGCATTTCTAACCACCCCCTCTCCCCTCACCGTCTCCTCCCCCCATAATGTACTTTTTTTTGCAGACCTACGGGAATCCACTTCCTTCAGCCTCCCCCTTCTGGCCCAGAGGCACACTGCAGCTATGTTGCTTTTTTTTTTTTTTTTTTTCTATCCTCGAGATAGGAAATGCAAAACAAAAACAAAAACAAAACCCCATTACCTTTGGGGTGGACCCAGGCGGCCGTCTGCAAATGAACCTTATTAGGGAAGCAGTTGGCAGAATCAGAAAGAACACCCAACACAGTGTGTGCTGTGTGGCAAAAGAAGAAAGTGCAAAGGAGTCCACTTTCTCAGAGGTCTAGGTAAGTTTTTAAGATCAAAGTGGGTGGGGAGTGGGAGGCATACCAGGAGTTTAAAAGCTAGCAAAATTTATGGTATTGTCTCCTTTAATCGGTAACTGTTAGCCCAAGTGCCCGACACAAGGTGAACATGAGCTCTCATATAAAACAATTGTACTTGAACTCTCCATGCTACTCTGTGGCTCTTCATATCCTTCTTTTAGCAGGTACCTTGCTTTAACCTTGCTGGTCAAGATGACAGATCATTTACATTAACAGGAGCATGATGGGGAAATGCTCCAGGTCTAAGCTGGAAGTGCCAGGTGATTTGGGCAGCTGATAATGAGGACCTGAAGCAAAAACCAAACAGCCAACACACCCATCTGGAAGGCATGAGGTTTCAAGAAAACATGTTAAAACCACATTGGTCCCTGTGTGGCACCCAAGAGATGTTTGGACATACTGAATTTTAAAAAATTGTCTTCACATTCTTCCCAGTTGCTTGCTAATAAATGTTCTGTTCATTCATAGATTCATTTAATCATCAAGTGTTTGATGCATCTTTATTATGTGCCAAGCATTATGCTAGGTGCTGAGATTGATAAAAAAGAACAAATTGGCCCTGCCCTTAAGAAGTACTGAGTAGTTGAAGGACACAGACAGAAACTCCCTTAACTTTAGCACAATGTGAAAACTACTGTAGGATCAAAGTCTGAACAAAATTCTGTAGGAGAGGAGGAGATGCCTTATAGAAGAAAGAGGGAAGGTTTCTAGGGCAGGATACTATTTAAGCTGGGGATTGAAAGATGAATAGCATTTTGTCTCAGGAGTAGAAGGAGGAGGATGACATTTCTGGCAGGTGGCACAGCATGAACAAAGAGAGAGCTGAATGACTTAGTGTACAGGAAAGTCAAACTAGTCCTGATGGCATAAGGGTCAAAATATTCTCTGATTTCCTCTTAGGTAAGGTCACAGGCAGGCAGAAGGTGAGTTAAATACCGGTAAATCTCTAGCTGCTCAGTTGCCTAGACCTTGTTCTTCAAATGCAAGGGTCCAAGCAGGAGACAGAATAGGAAGTTCTATTGGGCCTTGCTCATCTGCACATTCGTTAGTTCCAGAAGAAGGTCTTGTGAATGTTTGAGCTCCTGAAGGAGACCCTGAGGGTTTGTGGTCAAGATGGGCAGTGTCCCTTTGGATAAGTGAGTTTGTTTTGATGTATCAGGGTTGGGGGAGCTTAAAGTCTCCACTCAGGGCCAGTGTATTCCTGCTAACCAGAGCATCATCTACGCAACCTCAGCGAAAGCTCATAATCACAATTGATATTTATTGAACACTCTTTCTGGGCCTACCACTTCCTAATCACTTCACTAAATCCTTACAGTCAACTTAGAGAGTAGATCCATTATCATGTTCATTTCACCAAGAAAGAAACTACAGCACAGACAGGCAGGGTGGCTTGCCTGAGGTCATACAATCAGTAAGTGGCAGAGCTGAACCCATTCTGTCTGTCCTGGAGCCTGGACTCTCATCCACCTTCCCATGCCACCCAAGAGAGTGAAACTGCCATGACGCATTTACTAAACGATGTGCTTCGTTCACATATCTCATCTCATTATATCATCAGCAGGACAACTCCATGAGTCAGGTGTTACTTTCATTTGGCGGATGAGAAAACTGAGGCTCAGACAGACTGACTTATGATCATGCAGACAGTAAGCGATAGAAGAGGCACTTAGATGTGCCTGACTACAGAGCAGGTATGTTTTCCATTCTACCATGATGAATTTCCAAACAGTTTCAACCGATGTTGCTCCTTTTCTTGACATTCAAGAAGGCAGGCATTGGTGGTGCATTTCACTTAACAACTATTCCTCTTGTGAATGACCATCCAGGAACTCCCTTTCCACTCCCTGCCTGGAATGCAGGGCTGATCTTTACTACAAAGATGGTAGACACAATGATTTTGCACTCAAGCTTCTTACCCAGTAGATTGGAGCCAAACTCTATCCAGTCACTGTGGATGGGAGGTGAGTCACAAATACAGGGATACCTTATTTTAACAGAATGCAAGAGCCAAAGTGAACTAGAGTTGTTCACCTTAGAGAAGGATTATTCATACTTGGTGTCTGTCATAGCTATTCAATTACTGCATGATAGTGCAAAAACAATCATAGCCAAGGCATGAATGAACGAACAGGGCTATGTTCCAATAAACCTTTATTTATGGACAGTGAAATGTGACTTTCACATAATTTGTATATGTCACAAAGTATATTGCTTTGATTTTTCCTAACCACTTAAAATAGAAAAACTATTTTTCAGTTCATGGGTCATGCAAAAACTGACAGTGGAATGGTCTTGGCCTGTGGATAGTAGTTTGTATGGTTTGGTTTATAAAATATTATTATGTCCTTGTTAGGAAATCTAGTGTGTAAATTAAAACACAAAATCCATCTCTTGTAAGCCATGTAAATACTCATTACATCTTTTTTTTTTTAGTGGGGGGAAGGCTTCATTTAGTTGAGTCATCTGAAGACACTTGTATCTTGGAGCATACAGAAAGACCCAAATCATACCCTGTTGAAGACAAGTTGACACTTTTCACACAAGACAGACAGCAGATGAGTTTCTGGCCAGGTTTGGCCCTGCTGACTGTTTCTCTCCAGTATTTGTTCTAAAGAAACTTTCTCTCTGGTGTGTTCATTGCTCTAGAAAGCGCTGTCTGGCCAATCTTTAGACAAACTTGCAACATCTTCTGTCAGAGCACACTCTTTGTTTTCTCATAAGAATCCCATACTCATTTTCAAGGTTTTCCTCTACCTTTTTCATTCAAGATTGGACAAATTCCATTTCTGAAAGTTCTGTAAGCAGTTTATAGGAGAGCTGCTGGAGTTCTTTTGGCCTGGTCAAAACAAGGAACTCAAAAGGCTGGAGGATTCAGATCTTGAGATAGCGCAAAGAAAAAGCAAAACATGGAATTTGGGGAAGTGTGGGTGTATTAGTCAGTTCGGGCTGTCATAACAAAATACCTCAGACTAGGTGGCTTAAACAACAGACATTTGTTTCTCACAGTTCTGAAGGCTGGATGTCCAAGATCAAGGTGTGGGCAAATGGGGTTCCTGGTGAGGGCTCTCTTCCTGGCTTGTGGATGGCCGCCTTCTTGCTGGTTTCTCCTGTCGGGGAGAGAGTGAGTTCTTCCATGTCTCTTCTTATGGGGACACTGATCCTATTTGATCAGGGCCCACCCTTTTAATCTCGTTGAACCTTAGTTATTTCCTTAGAGGCCTCATCTTCTAATATAGCCACTATGGGGGTTTGACAAATGCATTTTGCGGGGGAATCCAAGCATTCAGTCTATAAGTAGGGGAAACAGTCCCTCTGAAGTCCCTTTGAATGCCACTTTTTTTCCATTCTTGGGCTTGCCCTGCTAACTGGAGTCCAATTTTGACTGACCCATCTCAAATAATGCCCTGATCTTTTGAATGACCCCCGCTTGTCTTGTGCCAAGCTGACCCCTGGTGTGGATGCCTCCCTTTGAGAAAGGTGGGAAGCTGGCTTCAGTCATCAGAAAGAAAATCCCTATCCCTTTCATGGTGGCCCAGGAGGGTAGGGTAGAAAGAAGGAGCCGGCCTCCCTGCACCTGCCAGCCCCTGGGGTTAGCCCACTGAGAAGGGTTCCAGCTGAAAGGAGCTTGGCAATGACTCCTCCTCCCTCCAACATGGACCCCTAGCTCCCTAGCCACCACATTGTTAAATTAAGTTAAAAGAGCAGAGAAGACAAGCCTTCTTGGGTCTCCGGTGTCCCTGATGAAGACTTGCTCTTGTCCTGTCGGTGTGTGTGGATGGGGCCCTAAGGGTTGAGGGAAAAAAGTTTGAGGCCAGATGCATGCCCTGAGAGCTGAGACTGGAAGATAGGGCTGGTGCTCCAGGTGCCACAGGGCCCTCCTCTCCTGGGCATCCCATTGCTGCTATAGGAAACTCACTGTGTGTCTTTCAAAAGGATGTCACCTTGGATGGATTTCTGCACACCCCTCAATTCCCCTCCACCATGCCCCTAAGGGAGGGCTGGCCAGGGGATTTATCTCAGGTCAGAGTTTGGTTTTGTAACTTGAGCTTCTCTTTCTTCTTGGTCCCAGTCCTGTCTCTACCTCAAGGCGGGTAGTGTTGAGGGACAGGCAGGTGTGGTCTGGTACAACAGGACCCAGTGATGAAAGATCCCAGCTCCTGGTATACACCGAGGGGTGTGGTGAGAAGGGTGAATCACCTGGCCTGGACTCAGTTTTGCATGGTTTCCAGGAGCCATGCATGCAAATGGAGGTTGGGGAGAGGGGTACATGAGGTTCCTGGATTCTGGCTACATGTGGGTCATAGGTAAGGGTTGTAGCAAGAAATATAGATGCAAAGTTTGTCTTGTGTTATATTCTCCTGCCCCAGTTCCCTCTCTCTCTGGATGCCCAGGGCCTGCTGGCTACCTGCTGTCTCTTTCCACTGTGGGATGCCACTGAGGAAGGAGGTGGGCTCTTTGAGGCTGATCGTGCTTGTAGGAAAGTTAACTCCACCTTTGGGGTATGTTATGAAAGATACCAGAAGGCTATCAGTTAGACAATGCCAAAAAACATTGTGCAATAAACACCCCAAATGAGTGGCTTAATAGAACAATCACTTATTGTCACCACTCTGCAGTTCTGGGATTAGCTGGGGCTGGGCCTCCGCAGTTCTGTTCTAACATCTCTTATCTTCCTCCTGGAAGAAAAGACTAGCTTGGACATGTCCTTCTCATGGCACTGCCCAAAGAGCAAGAGCACAAATGGAAATATTAATGGTTTATTGGCCAAAGCAAATTACATGGCCAAGCCAAGAAGTGGAAAAATAGGACCCAAAGTTGGGAGGAGCACTGTGAAGTTACATGGTGGAGACCAAAGATGCAGAAGGGAATGCAGCATCCACCAAAAATATCTCCTCCCAAAGACCTTTGACATGGTTTAAAATCCCTGGTATGAAAATTTCTTCTTTGCATTAAAGCACTCTGCATAAGGCCCTTGTGTGCACAGCTTCTTAACTCTTCTTTCTTTCTTTTCTTTCTTTCTTTTTTTTTTTTTCTGAGATGAAGTTTCACTCTTGTTGCCCAGGCTGGAGTGCAGTGGTGCGATCTTGGCTCACTGCAACCTCCACCTCCGAGCTTCAAGCGATTCTCCTGTCTCAGCCTCCCGATTAGCTGGAATTACAGGCGCATGCCACCATGCCAGGCTAATTTTTGTATTTTTAGTAGAGATGGGGGTTTCATCATGCTTAGGTAGGCAATCAGTCAGTCAACACAGGGTTCTGAGGGAATGGGGCTCAGGACAGATGTGTTTTGCAGGGAATTTGGGCTACAGGATGAGGGTGGGCCACAGTCAACCTGCCCTTCCCATTTCAGTTCTTCGCGCCTAACTATGCTTACTTTCCCCTGGTCAGCAGAGAAATCCCACAGAAATTCTTCATCTGCCAAAGGATGCTAGAAGATTCCAAGAATGGAAACATTCAGGAGAGAGCAGTTAACACTGCAAGAAACACATCCTAGGCTTTTTGGTGATGTCAGCATGTTTGTATCTTTTTGTTTCTGTTTGGGCACATGCAGCACGTGGGGTTGGGTGGGCGGCTGCGTGGGAGTGTGGAGGTCTGTGTTTGTATGCATGAGTGTTGTGTTCATGTTTTTGCCAATATGCCTGTCTCAGTCAGCTTCAAAAATCTGTCTTTGTAGTCTGGGAACAGAAAAAGATTTTCATTATTAGACAATATTATCACCAAATAGTGTTTTTAAAAATGCAAGTTAACAGGATCAGACTTATTCCAAAAACATTTAGTAAGAGGTGTGTGTGTGCGAGTGTGTGTGTTCTGCGCTGTGTGTTTGGAGGCAGGTTATAAACAGAGAGATGTCTTTCACCCCACAACCCTTCTGATTCTATTTCTGTTGGAACTAAAATGAATTGGGTAAATTATCTAGAAATTATACAGTTGCAGAAAAACTGTATATGTCTTAATTAATTACATATTACTTCTAATAATAGACTGTCTCTATCTACATATCCACCTATATATAATTTTGAGTCCATTTCATTCCTTGTATTGCTGATCCTCTTTTTTTTTTAAACAAGTGAGGGGATGGGAAGGAAGGATTGGCTGGTGTTCTTTCACTGTGTCTAATGCAAGGAATCCTCCTATATTTAAATTCAGCTGTAGTACATAGCTGGGTAGATTGGTTCCCGGTGAGTACACCACCTCCAGTGCCATCCCCTAGAAAACCTCAGAGCATGTATGCATAAAGGAGACGGTAGATTAGGTTACTGGGAAAGGAAATGTACAAATGTACCTTTGCAAGAAGATTGACTGATGGTAGCGGCAAGTTGCTGATGAAGGCAGTTTGTGTAAGAGCAGGCCCTAGCTGCCGGGCTCATCTGTCTCTGTTGTCACTCTCTCCCTGGCTGCTTGTGCAGCAGGCAAGCTGCCCTGGGCTCCCTGTGGCTCCCTCCCTCCTCTTCCTCCTTCCTCCATGGGAATCCAGCCTCACTGAGCCTCAGAGGCAGAGCTTCCCAGGCCAGGGGAGTTAGGAAAGGTGCTGATAAGGTCTGTTGTTTTGCTTGTCTTCTATTCGTTGAATGGCCTTGCCTGGACATTACCTCTCCAATGTGCCTCTGGAGCCTCGGACAGTGAAAACCTTCCTGGGGCAAGTGGTAGCA
>NC_037676.1:36184769-36237269 GCF_003255815.1 Theropithecus gelada | reverse complement strand
TTGCAGATGGCCTATCATGGGACTTCACCTTGTCATCATGTGAGCTGATTCTCCCTAATGAACTCCCTTTCACATATACATAGATTCCATTGGTTCAGTCTGTCTGGAGAACCCTGACTGATATAACATCCAAGATATAAGAAGTACTACCTGCTTTCGTGTTTAGCGAATGATATGGCACAAGGCTCGCTGACATGGCAAACCTGTGAAATACATTTCAGTTCTCCGAAACCCAGTTTACGGACAATGGTTCCAGGAAATCCATCATTGCACCATGGCAGGGATAGTCAGTTACATGTTGATGAACTATTCTCCAGGTGGCCACTGGCTCTTCCACCCACACATCCCATGAGAAAATAGAGACAATTTACACATATAGAGTATTCAACACAAGTAGCTGCAGGGAAAGGAGGGAATTCACTTTATCAAGGCCTAGTCTGGCCAGCACCGTATAAACATTACTTGTTGTAATTCTCACTTTACCTATGCGGACACTCAGGCTCTGAGACATAAAATAGAAGCCCAAGTTCGCTGAGCCAGTAAGTGATGGGGCCGGGTTTAAGAACAGGATCTATGTGATGCGAATACCAGGCTCCTTCTCTTGATTCTCAAGAATTATTTTTATGACGTAGGAACCTACTAAACAATCAATTTCTTGATACTCAGGTGGAGTATGCTTGTATCTTCAGGCTCTGATGTGATCCTGCCCTGCCCTGGGCCCTCTTCTCATGCCCCCTGCAGCACAGGTAGAGGCCGTCTGAAGTGATGATGAACAGCATGAAGCCCAGGAGTTTTGCAATGTGCCATGTTCTAGGTGCTTAATGCTGTCGTGTCAAAGAGGTTCCACTGCCCCAGCCACATGATACTTACAAACAGGTTTCACATTGCTCTTTGCTCTCTTGGCTAGAAGGAGATTGGAAAGTAGAGGCCCAGAGAAGTAGCCTTTGGCTAACAAGGTGGGACATGTCATTGGGTGAGGCTTGTCATTTTTGTGTTTCCTGTGACTGAGCCACCCTCTGGGAAAGAACCCCAGAGAAAGAAGAAAAAGTACAGCAAATCAGTCCACAAGTAGAGCAGGTGCCTACAGATATTGAGAAGGGCCCTTCTGCAATCATTGGGAAGAATCATCGCTCATTTGCCAGATTAGCGGGAGCCTCCCAAACCTGCTGGCTGCCATCTGGGGGAGGTCTGCAGCCTGAGCACCCGGGCCTACCTGGGGAGTTGCTGATTTAGATCAGAGAATTTTATGGTCTGAAAATGACCTTAAAATTTGTTTGGAATTACCCAGAGCACATTTTAAACACTGAAATGGCCATCTTCATATTTTTTGGTATTTGCGATTTACCTGGGTACAATTCCTTTCCTGTCTTCCTCAGCGCTTCCCTCACTCCTCAGGCTTTCCTTTTGCTCTTTGGAAGGGCTCCAGGCTCCAGCCTTTCTCCAGCTTGCACTGAGAGGCCAGCAAGCATTTCACCCCAACATCCAGAGTGTTCTCTCTCCTCCATCGTTCTGCCCTCTGTACCGGGTTGAATAGCAATCCTCTGAAAATCTGTGTCCATTCAGGATCTCAGAATATGACATTGCTTGGAAATAGGATCTTTGGTGATGTAATTAGTTGTAATGTGCCATGTTCTAGGTGCTTAACACTGGCATGTCAAAGGGATTCCACTGCCCCAGCCATATGATATTTACAAACAGGCCAGCAAGCATTTGAAGTCATACAGGATCAGGGTGGTCCCTGAATCTAATCACTGGTATTCTTATGAAAAGAGGAGAGGACTCACAGACACGTGGGGAGGACAGCTGTGGGAAAACGGAGGCAGAGATGGAGTGAGGCAGCCACCAGCCAAGGACACCAAGGCTTGTTGGAAGCCTCTAGAAGAGAGAAGAGGTGGGGATGGATTCTCCCTGGAGCCTTCAGAGAAAGCAAGGCCTGCCAACACCTTGATTCCAGTCTTCCAGCCCCTAGAACTTGGAGAGAATAAATTTCTGTTGTTTTCAGCCACCCAGTTTGTAATAATTTGTTGTGGCTGCCCCAGGAAGTTAATCCTCGTGTTCAGATCACATAGGCTCTGCCAACCTTCCCTAAGAGGCCCAGCACATACTTCAGAGAAGAAACCCAGGAAGGCCTCTGTTATCTCACTTTTGAGGCATGAGTTTAGGGGTTTGTTGGGTTGGAGATCTGTCCATTTCCAACCAAAAGCTCATTTCTTCCTCTATTCTGTTGTTCAATTCCTATCTCCAAGTTTCTGCCCTTCAGTGAGCCTGTAAGATCTGACATCCTGGAGACAGCATCAAGATCAGAGCTGTATTGCTTCTATTAACTTAACGCATACTAAGTGGCAGGCCTTTTTGTAATCGACATTAATCATTTATTCTTACACAAAATAGTTACTCCACCAATGCTTAGTGTCTGACCTGCACTTTAGGCCCTACCTCCGTGTGTGCTGGAAACGGGAGGCGACTGGTTGTGTTTTTAACCAATTCTAGCTCTTCCTTCTGACTGGTAACACTCTAGAAAGCTCTACAGGAACACTACGGGACCTTCCAAATGCAAAGGGACCCTGACTCCATTTGCCACCATGCAACCTGCCTCCCCCGGCCCTGTCCCCCTTTTTAACTGTGGAAGGCCTCACCTCTGTGGGCTGTCAGAGGGGTTCTGCACATTTTATACCTGACAGGACCTCTCCCAGAAACCCCGTAGGGAGACACTGTTAAAGTGTTTTATGTTGGGGGTTGGTTTCTGAGCAATAAAAAACAACCCCATTGAAGAAGCAAGCTCCCGGTAATTACGGGGACCAAGGAGATGGCTTCCATATGCCGGGTGGGTGCTTGCAGGCCGGAGCCTGCATCTGTTCCCTTTGTTCTGTCAGAGAACAGAGCCAGGAGGGGGTCTGACCTCCCGATAAACCCTGAACCAGAACCCTCTGCCGAGCTTCAGGGAGGAGAGGGTGCCTGGGGGTGGAGGAGGGAGGTCAGAGGTCAGCAACATCTGGCAGAGGGAAGGGTGGGTGGGAGGTGGGCATAGGGAGGAAGGGATGGGGGCTGGGACTGCTCCCTCCCTAATCAATAAACCCAGCTACCAGAGGAGATCAGAGAACCATTCATTAACGAGCTCGTTAAGTGATTGATAGGCTTAATTTTCCTGTCAAATGTGGACTTCCCTTGTAAACATGTCAATTGGGGAAAGTTCAAGCTTGTCACTTGGATTTATGGCTGGAATAACATGTAGGTGGGAAAGAGGGGCAGGTCCCCCGTGACCCAGGCTGGTGGCTCTGAAATGTGAAGGCCAGTGTATCCAGGTGCCTGAGAGGCCCTCCTCTTTTCTTCCCACAGCTGAGACAACAATCACAGCCTAGAGTTCTCACTCTCTCATCCTCAAAGGAATGAAGACGTGGCAATCCCACGCCCCTGCCAGCCCCTCCCACCCCACGAGGCTCTCCCTGAAGTTATTCATCCATCCACCTGCAAATCCGGGAGGACCCCGGTGTTGGAAGGACCTAGCCAAGCCGTGGCTCTTGGCAAACAGATCTGTTTCTTTCTAGTTGTCCTGGAAGACCAGGAGTCAATGAAAACAGGAGCTGAAAGCACCACTATCATGTTACATGAACAAGTCATCAGCTCCTCAGTGATCTGGAAAATGGCTGGTGGCACTTGGGGGACAGGTTGCAGCAGAGGTAGGCACGAGAGGAGCGACTCACGTAGCACAAGTTGTGTGGTGGGCGGTGGAGGGCAGCTGCAGGCTGCAGCCTAATGGGTGGTCCTGTAGGGGGCCCGTTTCTAACAGGCTTTGTCAAATGCTCCATGTTAAATTAGCCAAGCGCAGTCATGCTCCTCAGATGCGTAAGAGATGCAGGCATGATACAAGTGAGCACTGGATAATTGAGTTCAAAATCCACTGGAATCCATCAGTGCTATTATTACAAAGTGCTGGCTTTAGGAGAGAGGCTTTCTAGGACCCTGCCTGTCTGCTTTAACTAGAACAGAAATGCTGCCTGAACTTGGAGATGGCCTGCCCTCTTCAGTATTAAAATATACTTGGCCTTGTATTGTGCACTTTCCTCTCTGGCATGGCTGTGGACCCCCTGAGAACAGGGGCCTCTGGCTTTGGCCTTTGTGCTTCCTGCAGTACTTAGGGGAGGGCCTGAGGAGCTGCCGCCTGGCTGGGTGCTGAGAGCCTGGACTGTGCTGGAGAGTGCATCCCTGCCAAGTTGGACCTTGTCAGGTCATCTAGGAGCTTCATCGTGCAGACCCGCAATGTAAGGAGTTAGGGTGGAGGGTGGCCTTAGCGGGTGGATGATTTCTAAATGAAACCTCTGTGGAAGTCTTGTCCTAGCAGCACTTACCAAAGTGGTGTGTGTGTGTGTGTGTGTGTGTGTGTGTGTGTAGAGGGATGCTTCACTGGGTTCTTGCAAAATCCAGGCCCCCTATGATTTATTATTTATACCATAATAAATCATGATTGCACTGGAAATGTGCTACACTTCAAAGTACAACTCTGCAATGACATCAAACTTTTCAGATAAAATCCCAAGGCAAGGAAGAAGGAGGAACATCCAGTAATGCTGCTCACGGAATCCCCCTGCTCAGTGGTGTCTCCTATTTGTTTCTTTTTCCAGAGCTGAAAAGTCTGTTATTGATATAAGCTTGCTTACATGTCAATATTCTTGAAGTGTGACCACGGCAGTCATGATAATAACAACAATGGACAACAGTGGCAAAGTGGTATTGTTTGGCTCTGTGTCCCCACTCAAATCTCATCTCAAATTGTAATCCCCACATGTCAAGGGAGGGAGGTGATTGGATCATGGGGTTTCCCCCACATTGTACTCATGGTAGTGAGTGAGTTCTCACGAGACCCGTTTTTTGTTGTTGTTGTTGTTGGAGTTTTGCTCCATTGCCAGACTGGAGTGCAGTGGCGTGATCTTGACTCACTGCCACCTCTGCCTCCTGGGTTCAAGTGATTCTCCTGCCTCAGTCTCCCAAGTAGCTGGGACTACAGGGGCCCACCACAACACCCAGCTAATTTTTGTATTTTTAGTAGAGACGAGGTTTCACCATGTTGACCAGGATCGTCTCAATCTCTTGACCTCATGATCCACCTGCCTCAGCCTTCCAGAGTGCTGGGATTACAGGTGACCTGATGGTTTTATAAGGCAGTTTTCCCTGCTCTTGCTTGCTTTCTCTCCCGCCGCCTTGTGCCTGCTTCCCCTTCCACCATCATTGTAAGTTTTCTGAGGCCTCCTCAGCCATGTGGAACTGTAAGTCAGTTAAACCTCCTTTGTTTGTAAATTACCCAGCCTCGGGCAGTATCTTTGTAGTAGTGTGAAAATGGACTAATACACAAAGCAATCTTTTTTTTTTTTTTTAATAGAGGCAGGATCTCTGTCACCCAAGCTGGAGTGCAGTGGCATGATCATAGCTCACTGCAGGCTTGAACTCCTGGGCTCAAGCGATTCTCCCACCTCAGCCTCCTGAGCAACTGGGACTACAGGTGCCCACCACCACATCCAGCTAATTTTTAAATTTTTTTGTAGAGTTGGGATCTCTCTATGTTGCTCAGGCTCATCCTGAATTCCTGTCCTCAACTGATCCTCTTTCCTTGGTCTTCCACAGTGCTAGATTACAGACATGAGCTTAAGCACTTACTATGTGCCAAGCAATCCGAGAAGTTCTCCACAAACATCTCTTCTAATTCCACATCAAACTGTACTCCTGCCCAAGGTCACATAGGTGGCTGGGGATGGTGCCTGGCTGGTCTGAGGGCTGCTATGCTCCAGAGGCCGGTAGTGTCCACTACTCCGCTGTGTTACTTTGGAGCCATCTACGTTAATTTTATGAAGTTGCAGCATGATTGTTGTATTGACCAGAAATGTGTATGTTCATTTTTATGGCAGGATCTCTGAGCACTTAGTGGCAGCAATTTTCTGAAATACTTTAGGTTTAGACCCACAGGACATTTTTCTTCTTTATCTAAGTGCTGGTGTATAATAGGGAGTTATATTATTACTATAATGTTCTCTTGAATTGAGCCTCTGGAAAGGCGCCAAGATCAAGTTTGGACTCAAGCAAAAGGCCCACTGGGAAGAGTTGCATAGGGAGTGTAGGGGCTGGGAGGCTCCTCAGTCACAGAGGCTCCTCCTGGCAGGAGACTGGACCCTCACTTTCCTTTAATGCACTCAAGACCATTGAACCCAGGGCCAGATGCCCTCCCTCCATATGCTATTGAGTTCCAGCCCATAATTATGAATTATCATTAAAGTAATATCTACTATTTACTGATCACCTACTAAGTGCCAGGGATAGCCCAAGCTACTTTACATAGGCTCTTTATTCACTACCACACTGACTTTATGGAGTAAGATCTATTGCTATTTCTGTTTACAGATAAGGAAACTGAGGCTTAGAGAAAGTAAGTTTTCCCAAGGTTAGGATGTAAAGGTCTGCTCAACCCTAGAGCCTGTGCTTGTTTTTCCAGACTCAACTGCCTGCTATTCTCAAGCACTCAGCTCCTCAAATCTCAAATCCCATATCCCTGACCGCCCATATCCCTAATCCCCTCATCTAAACATGTGCAGCAATACATTTCTTTCTTTTCTTCTTTTCTTCTTTCTGACAAGGTCTTCCTCTGTCATCCAGACTGGAATGCAGTGGCACGATAACAGTTCACTGCAGCCTCCGCCTCTGCCTCCCGGGCTAATGTGATCCTCCCACCTCAGCTTCCCAAGTAGGTGGGACTACAGGTATGCACCACCATACCCAGCTAATTTTTTGCAGAGATGAGGTTTCACCATGTTGCCCAGGCTGGTCTCAAACTCTCGGGCTCAAGCAATCCTTCTGCCTCAGTCTCCCAGAGTGCTGGGAGCAATACAGTTCTAAAAGTCACAACCAGTACCAAACACAGCCCCCTGGTGAAGTGTCCTCTTGTTTTGTGATATGGTCAGAACAGACAAAAGATCCTTTGAACTGTGATGGGGGGAGGGGCTGTCGCCTGTGCTTTGCTGTGTGTCCCTGGAGTATTCGTGGCAGGCTTTTCTTAGGGAATTGAAGGATTCCTTCTATCCAAGTGGTCTAGCCGGGAGGAAGCAGTTATGACTCATTAACAGGTCCTCTCAACCTTCGAGAAGCACAGCGAAGCATCCTGAGGCTTCCAGACTCTGCAGCCGCCAGCACTGTGCTGCACCTCCCTGGAGCAACTGACACTGCTTCTTAGGGCCTGCTAATGCCTGGATGCAGCTCTCATTCTTAGTACCAGATTCCCCTCCCCCACAACTTTTCCAGAAACCCCCAAGATCTTTCATTTTTAAGAAATAAACAAGAAAGTGGGCCCTGTGTTTAGTAAAATATATCTTTCAGCCCGTTCAGCCAGCTAGGTCCTTGAACCCAGGCATTTTCATTGTAAGGAAGACTTTGATCAACTGCCCCATTTCAAAGAGACAGGGAAGTTCTTTAGCTTGCATGAAGCACAATCCCCGTCTGCACTGGAAAGTCCCGGGCTGCACAGTGCTGGCACCAGCCCCTGGGAACCAGCAAGTGAGATGAATTAGGAGCCTAGAGCAAAATATTTGGTTTCATGCAATTTAGTTTCTTATTACTACTTGCTTAAAATTCTGTGGAACAATTAAATCTTAAAAGTGTCTTGTGGATGCCTTGGGCTCTCTTTTCCTTCAGGTTTATTGATTGTATTTGATATCACTCACAACTGCAATTTTTTTTAACATTTAATAAGACCATTTGGTTGGAACCCAGAAAAAGTTCACAAAACGAGAGAGCACCTAAACTATGGCAAGAGGCCCAAGCCAGTGGAAAGCCTCACATTTACCCACCAAAAACTTTCTCCTCGAGGTTGACTTTGAATTCAGGGCATTAGCTCGGCCCAGTGGAGAAACAATTCTGAAGGAATGCTTGGCGATCCTGTCCTTGAGTAATATAGAGAATCACTGGGAGTAAAGCAGAGAAGATCCCAAACAAAAGACGTTTGAGAACGCTTTAAGGAAACAGATGAACAAAAACAAATGGTTATAGGATCCTCTCCCTCCCTCTACTCAAACAGAGGTTCTGAGAGCTGATTTACAAATAAACATTGGCAGCATGCTCTGAATTTGACTTGCAACTTTCGGTACCAGGTAATCACACTGAGCGTCTTAACTCCAGGCATTTCAGGAGCAAAGGAGTCGTCGAAGGTAGAAAAACACTATAAGCAAGTGTTTATTTCATTTTTCTGACCACCTCTTGGCAAGTGCTTTACTCATTCTTCTTCCCAAGAGCTGGCTTCTAATGCCTGAAGAGGGCCTGAATAAATTCACGGCCTCAGTACGGCTAATGAAGCCAGATCTGCTGCCTGAGCTGCTTTTTTGTTTTTAAAAAAATCCAGGTTAAAAGGCATTTTAGAATAATAAAGTATAAGAACTGCCTCCTGTCTATCCTGGAAGATGGGCTACCATCTCACTCCATTTCAGCATGGAGGTGTCTTAAGAAGCTTAAAACACATAACCCCTGCAAAGATGGAAATGAATATTTTTCAGCAAAAGAGGAAATGGAGGGGGTGAGGAGGAGGTGGAGGAAGAAACACCGATTACACTGCTTTGATGGCCTTCTATTTTCAAGCCCTGGGAAAGAAGGATTGGAGCTGCCGCACTCAATATAGAGCAGCGATCTGTGGTTGAGGGAATGCAGCACATCTGCCTTTTATAGGTTTGGAATGAAAAATGTTTTTAATTAAGGAGTGGAATTGGGGCTTTTAGTCTTGCTACATGCTATGTACCTGTCAAACCTGCTGGATGGGAATTTAGTTCTGACCTCTCACCCCCACCAACTTTAACCAAAGGATTCCTGGGAGAAACAGAGGAGCTCTGAGCCCCTGAGAAAATCTGAATTGCTGCTTCTGGGGTTCCAGATTCATCGTATGGAATGATGCAGAAAACTCTTCCACCTTCCCCAGCCTGTGGTGACTCACAATGTGACTCCAACGGCTTGACTCGGGCAGGAAGGAAGGATGGGTGAAGAACATTATTGACTGTTCTGATACTGTGAGCCAGGAGGGCTTAGGGACCCGACGAAGCTAGAAAAACAAAGAAGAAATAGAATGATGATAAAAACTTAAGAGATAAAGATAAAAAGTAAAACAAAACTAGAAAGGTAATGCTCCATTGAAAGAGTCCCACTTAAAATCAAAGAAAATCCCTTTACCATTTCCCCTTGCCCTCCAAAGAAAGCCCACTGTCAAGGGAAGGAAAATCATTCTGTTCAGGTGACAGCTCTCTGTCTGAGATACCAAGAGGCAGTGAGGCTCAATAGCATCTTTATGGGATTTCAGGAACCAGAAAAAGAAAGTAGCTACAGTAAGAAATTGCTATTCTCTCCTGATCGTAAGCTACAGGGTCACTTGAGCTTACTTTCTGGGCTTTTCCCCAATTTTTTCTTTTTTTTTTTTCCAAATGCCTTTCAGCTATAAGGTGCTCCCCTAAGAGATGTAACTCTTTCTCCAAATATTGGAAAAAGGCTCCTGGGAGTGAAGTCAAGAGCTAGTAATCTTCTTGGATAGTTTGAGGCAAGCTTCAAAGCAGGAGACTGGCCTAATGAGATCGCCATGCTTCTTCAGGCCCTGACATTCTATGTTTGCATTCTCTTTGACCCTCCTTCCATGTCTGCTTTATAAAATTCAGTTTGAATACTTGAATTCTCTTCTAGGCCATCAGTATTAATGCCCACGTGTTAATATGTTACTAACACTTTTAAAAAAGTTTTCTGATATGGCATTAAACATACACATGCTGAAATTAACGCCCCTCCCAATTTTCTAGTTAGATTTCTAAGTAAGTTCATCAAAGCCGAACTGTCCTTCCTCCATCTCACTCTTCCTCTCTTTCCCTCCTCCGTGTTTCTGCTTTGTGGGTTCCTTAAAAAAGTGTTTAGCCCGCACATTGGTAAACTAGCTCTAGTTGTAGTTCAAATGTCACCTCCTGGGTGGTGTTCCCTTTTGCTAGGCAGGAATAATAGCTCCTCTGTTGTGCTTGCGCAGTCTAGGAAGCACCTCCCTTTGCCTCCTCTCCTTCTCTTCCATCCTCCATTCACAGCTTAGGGGATGTAGCACTTACCACCTTGTATTCCTGTTAGCACTTTATACACTTGTCTTTTGGGTTACTTCAGGGCAGGGATGCTATTCTTCTTTGATCTCCATGTTCCTGGCACGTTGAAAATGCTCAAAAAATATTGTTGAGAGCAACTGAGTTCAGAGCAGAGGAATGAAAAAAATCAGAGGGAATCCACAGTAGACTATTGGAGCCTTGGTGGAGAAAAGTATGTCTTGCTGATGGGCTGAAGACCTATTCTGGATATTCTGCCCTTGTTGAAGGCAAGGATGGTAGTGACGGATCAACTATATTAGCCTGTCATAGAAATTGTTGCTATATATCATATCACGGATACACACATGTAGATATACTCCCTTGGTAAAATGTTGACAATTTAGAGAGTTACATTACACTGGTTTTATTTCAGTGATTGAACTTACTGTATTTCTCTTACGATTTCGTGTGGGAAATTATAGACTGATTTTGATCACATTTGGTATCAGGCTTTACATAATAGCCAATAGTAATAACTGCTAACATTTGTTGAGCCTTTACTATGTTCCAGGCACTCTTTTCTTTTTTTCTTTTTGAGAGACAGTCTTGATCTGTCACCCAGGCTGGAGTGAACATGGCTCACTGTAGCCTTGACTCCCGGGGCTCAAGCAATCCTCTTGCCTCAGCCTCCAAACAGGCACTCTTAAACACTTTACATATATATTAACTTATTTACTTGAGACAATGAATCTATATGGTGCTTAAGCATGATTCATAGTTGATACTACTATCTTGCATGGCTGAAAATAGAAATTTTATAATATCCTATAAACATGTGGACAGTAGTGCCAATGAGAAATTGGGTAGAAGATCTAGAACTATTGTGATTTAACAAGATTATTTCTCCAATCTACAAAACCATGAATTCAGTTTGATGACTTCAGAAAAAAATGACATTTGAACTCATAAACATAACTTGGGGAACATGGTGTCCAGTTCCTTGGTGGGAGCCTCAGCAAGAGAGCAGGGGAGAGAAGGTTCTACCTTTTGTCTCAGCCAGGTTCTATGACCCTGATACTCGGGAGCTGCAGCGACCCTTTTGGGTTTATCTGGCCTCCAGGATGAAGGTGGGTCTATGTGTCTGAAGGGTGAGGGCAATAATGAGTTACTAGACGTTTACTTCACTCAGCTCCTGGAGAGACGTTTATTCTCCCCTTTGCTGTTATTTATAGGTAATGATTCTTGCTGTTCAGTCAAAACATGGAGGATTCATAGATTCAAGGAGGCTTTGACACCTCACTTTCTGTCCTTGCACCAAATTAGTTTTTGGAGATGATGAGAAGAAAGAAGCTGTCTTAGTGCTCCACACATAACAGGACCTTAATATGTGTTTGTTGAGTGTGTTGAGTGAATCAGCAGATTTCTCTCTCGCCTGCTCTGGCACTGTGATAGCAATTTGCTATCTTATTATGTTAGGTTCACACCCTATTAGTATTTATTTTAGTTAATATAATGCAATTAGAGTATAATCATATCAGTAGCTCTCAGATCATGTCAAAAAAAATAAAAATTATTGAAATACCAGTGCTAATGTAAAGTGATAGAAAATAGTTAATGTGATGGAATACCTGGATTGAGTTATACATAAAAAGACAGTTGGGGAGAAGGAGGAGTGGGAGGATCAGATCCTTGGCTTCTTCTGAGACTCTTGTTTAAGTGCTCATGAGCTCGGGAGTGCCTTGTCTCTGCATTCTCTCCCTATTGGGCTGTGATCCTATTTCTTGAGAAAAAGTTCTTCATTTGGATCTGTCCAAAAAGGTGGTCTTGAGGTTGATAAAGGAAAAATGGAGACCAAGATCTACTTCCAGTGCTTCTCTAAGTGACTGTGTGACATAACCAAGCCTCCTAACCTCTCTGGGCCCTTAGTTTTCACCTGTATAATAAAGAGGCCTAAATAATTAAAAAGACCCCTGGCTTTATAATTATATTTAATGATGAAAGCATATAATCCGACCCCAATTGTTTTCTTTCTGCCTGAAACAAACACCAAAGCAGCCAGTGGTTGCAGACAGACTACCAGTACTTCAGCACTGTGCAAACTAGTGGGTACCGTTCAGTGCCTGCTGCCCCATCTGCCCAGGTCTCCCAGGTCCTGGATGGTCAGGTGTAGGTGAACACCTGCTCCAGAGTGTCTTAAGCCATTATGAAGCCTCAGTTGGTCATGCTTCCCACTTTTCATTGTTTGTTTGTTTTTGAGAGGGAGTCTCACTCTGTTGCCCATGTTGGAGTGCAGTGGCATGATCATGGCTCACTGCAATCTCCACCTCCTAGGTTCAAATGATTTTTGTGCCTCAGCCTCCTGAGTAGCTGGAATTACAAGTGTGCACCACCATGGCCCAGTCAACTTTTGTATTTTTAGTAGAGATGGGGTTTCACCATGTTGACTAGGGTGGTCTCGAACTCCTGGCCTCAAGTGACCTACCCATCTTGGCCTCTCAAAGTGCTGGGATTACAGGCGTGAGCCACCATGCCTGGCTGCTTCCCATTTTTCAGTCCTTTCTCCAGTCCCTTGGCTGGCCCTACTTTCCCCTAACAGTCAAGGGGATGGGTGGAGGGCTTGGATAGGTAGAAAATTCTGGAAATGAGGTCACGTGAAGAGGAAGGAGTCATCTCCATGAAAAGCCAGATACTGTTTCCCAGTGGTGCTGTTGCTTGGGAGGCCAGAAGCCATTGTGATGGTTGCTCTGTTTCTGATCCCTTCACAGAAGGGCACAGCTCCTGCCCTAGGCCCTGGTCCAAAGGTTTGATTCTTTGGTGCCTCTGAAGCATTGCCACAAGAAGCTCATTGTTTGGGGTTTGTTAGGTACAGTGCTGGTGGTGCAACTCTGAGGAAATAATTAACAATTATTTCTGAGGAGAAGCTTCCAGCCGGAGCCGCACCTTGTGGTGGCACATACATCTCCCAAAGAATTGTTATTTAAGCAATAATCCTTGAGAAATTGGTCGTTACCCACATTAAACGACTCAGCCCATTGCCAAGGATGGTTAACGCTCTAATAAACTGGTCATTAACTGCAGTAACAATGAATTTCGAGGGGATTATTGCTATTATAAACTTTAATCAATGGTTTATAACAGCAATAATGTGGTCCTTTCTCTTAATGGTAAGTAGGGCAGCTTGCACCATTGCCTTGAAAATGTTTTTGTGGTGGCGGCGAAGTCCAAGGGGAGGCTTGGGAAGTGCTGCCTACTCTTCAGGAATGGACCGTGGAAGGCAAAGGACACAGCTGAAGCTCATGGCTGCCCTGGTCTGCTCTCCAGGGATCAGGTGTGGCACAAGGAGCTGAGGATTCTCCTCCAACCCACATGATCCTCCGCCATTACAGACTGGTGAGGTGCTGGGCTTTGGGACTCCTGGGCATGCTTGTCCAGCATGAGATCTGGATTGAGGATGTGACTCTGTGTAGGCCTCCTCATGAGCAATAAGAGATAAGAAACGGCCACCTGCGTCACGGGGTGGTTGTGCTGGGGTTACAGAATGAACACCAGCCTTGGAGTTGCTCCAGGATCCATTCAGTCCCTGTCTTGTTATGAGATTCCAGATAAGTCATATCGCCTTCCTGATTCTCTGAAAAGTGGAGTGTGGAATAAATAACTTCCCAAGTTCCTTTCTAATATAACACTCCATGGTTCCTTTAATAATATTGACATGTTATGTCAGTATACCATTATAGAGCAATAATAATAATAACTTACATAATGTCTTGTATTGTTCTTAGTTGTTTGCATATATTAATTCAATGAATCTTTGCAACAACCCTACTTTTGTTGTGGAGGACCCTGAGGCAAGAGAGATTGAGAAGCTTGCCTGAACTACAGAGCTAATCTGAAGTGGAGATGGGATTTAGATACAGATACTCTACTATCCCTCTAGGAATCCACCTTCATTATTTAATTTGATCCTTCCATCCTTTGAAATAGGCAAACTGGGGCTATCATCTCAGGTTCACAAATGAAGAAACCAGGGCTTTGGGAGATGAAGGTACCTGATCAAGTAAATAACATGGATCTGAGTCCTGCCTGGGCAGAACCTCTGCTTCTGGCTGTGTTGGTGCCGGGAAGCTTCCGGACTCAGGAGCCTCTCTCTCCAATGATGTGGTCCGGCAGCATCCTGAGGCCAGTCCCTCCTTGCTGAGACTTTCTGCCCCAGCAAAGGGAAAGGAAAAAGTTCACATCCTCCTACACATTACTGGAAACACGCTCCCTGGAGCTAGTAAGGCTGATCTTTATTTCCAGCCTGGCATTGCTTAGAATGCACGAGAGAATGAACACTGTGGTGGACTTTGGGGGCCAGGGCCAGGGCATTTAGGTATTTAATTTTAATTTTTGTTACTATGGAAAATTTAAAACATATACAGAAAAGGATAGCATCATGAACCCCCAGATACCTATCACAAGCTTTAGCAGAATCAACTCATGTCATAGCTTGTTTCATCCAACCATTGCCCCCTATTCTTCCCACCTTGGATTATTTTGGAGTAAACCATAGCTATCATACCATTTCATCTGTTATCACCTTAGTAGACATCACTAAAAGTAAAAAAGAAAAAAATTGCAATACTGCTATCAGACCTTAAAAAATTAACAATAATTCCTTCATATTATCCAATATCTACTCATATTTCAAATTTCCTAGCTTGATCATAAAAATATTTAGATCTTCTTGCTCCAGCAATCCACATGCTGTGACCTAAGACAAAACCCTTTTTGGGTTTGTTCCTAAATGCTCATCTATAGAATGAGATGTGCAGCCAATGCCACTTCTCTTTCATCACTGACAGGTGGAAGGGAGGCCTCTGAAGCACTGGAAGGCCTTTGAATGACAGCACTTCTTAATAAGCCACATTGTCATGCCCAGGTGTCGTCCGCACACCACTGGGAGGAAACTTTTGAGAGGCTACTGCCATAGCATGCCCTTTTGAGTTTGACTTTCTTTTTGTGCTGCACACTCCAGAGCACAGATTTGCTCTGGGGAATAGAGGAAAAGAGAGAACAATTCTTCACATGAGCCCTGCCTCCCTGCCAGGCAGCCTGTCGGTAAGAAGGGAGAGGTGTACTTGGTGACTTTTCTCAGGAAGGGAAGCAGAGAGGATGCTGGCTGCATTTCTGCCATCAGTGACGTGCTGCTGCCTGTCCAAAGCTGGCCTTGGGGGGAATCTGGCCATATCAAATGAAAAAGCTCTGTTCTCTTAGCCTTGGTTGTGTGGGTGGGTGATAAACCCAGTTCTGTCTGCTCCAGCGAGCGTCCATTTCCTCAGGTGCAAAGTGAGAGGGCTGGGCTGGGTATTCCCTGGAAGGGTGCATAGGAAACACCTGAGGGTTTTTTCAAACCTCGTATTTTCTTTTTTAAAGTTCAACTTATTTATTTTATTTTATTTTTTACTTTAAGTTCTGGGATACATGCACTGAACTTGCAAGTTTGTTACATAGGTATACATATATGTGCTATGGTGGTTTGCTGCACCCACCAACCCATCATCTAGACTTTAAGCCCCGCATGCATTAGATACTTGTCCTAATGCTTTCCCTCCCCTTTCCCCTCTTCCCTTGACAGGCCCCAGTGTGTGTTGTTCCCCTCCCGGTGTCCATGTGTTCTCATTTTTCAACTCCCATTTATGAGTGAGAACATGCGGTGTTTGGTTTTCTGTTTTTGTATTAGTTTGCTGAGGATGATGGTTTCCAGCTTCATCCATGTCTCTGCAAAGGACATGAACTCATTCTTGTCAACTTTTATTTTAAATACAGAGGATACATATGCAGATTTGTTACATGGGAATATTGTGTGATGCTGAGGTTGAGAGTACAGATTCTGTCACCCAGGTAGTAAGCACAGGATCTGAGAGGTAGTTTTTTAACTCACCTTCCCACCTTCTAGCATTCCCCAGTGTCTGTTGTTCCCACCTTGATGTCCATGTGTGCTCAGTGTTCAGCTCCCACTTATGAGTGAAAACGCTTGGTTTTCTGTTCGTTTGTTTATTTGCTTAAGATTATGGCCTCCAGCTCCATCCATGTTGCTGCAAGGGACATGATTTCATTCTATTTATGGCTGCATAGTATTCCAGATGTATATGTACCACATTTTCTTTATCCAGTCTACCATTGATAGGCACCTGGGTTGATTCCATGTTTTTGCTATTGTGAATAGCTCAGCAATAAACACACGAGTGCATGTGTCTTTTTGGTAGAATGATCTATTTTCTTTTGAGTATATACCCAGTCATGGGATTGCAGGGTCAAATTACAGCTTTGTTTTACATTCTTTGAAAAATCTCTGGACTTCTTTCCACAGTGACTGGACAGATTTACATTCTCACCAACGATGTATAAGCATTCTCTTTTCCCCGCAGCCTCACCAACATCTGTTATTTTTTGACTCTTTAGTAATAGCCCTTATGACTGATGTGAGATGGTATCTCATTGTGGTTTTGATTTGCATTTCTCTGTTGATTAGTGATGATGAGCATTTTTTCATATGCTTATTGGCCACTTGTATTATATTTTCTTCTGGAATTTGTATGTTTGGGTATCAAACCTCTTCCCCTGCATTTCTTTTCCCACACATTGAGAGTTTTAGGGCTAAAGGATGTCCAAGTTCTCTTGATGTGCTAATGACCCATGAGCACATGGCTTTGTCTAAGCTACCAATGCATTTCCTGCCGTGCAGGACTAAGAGGGACATGCCTGCTTGGAGAGTTTCAGCCCTGATTTCCTGGAGTGGGGAGTTACCCAAAATGGTTTTTGGTGTGACTTCCTCTTTCAGATTTCTTCTGGAGCTGCAGGCTCTTTTCTGCAAGATGTGTCTAACCACAGTGACTTGTGACTTGTGAGTAGTGTGAGAGGATTATTCATCAACGTGATGGACCGATGTATTGAAATAGGGACGATTTAGCAGTGGGAAAATCCACCAAATGCCTTCTTGCCTTCTCTCTTCTGGACTCCTAATTGGGCTGTGGGCTAGGAAAATTGACCCAGTATTCTCGTGAGTCTCTCACCCACACTGTAGCCTGACTCACCAAGGGTCTGATGCATCTGGGGTGTTGCTGCAGGTGGCTCTGTTGGGTGCTTCAGTTTCAGAGCCCAGTTGCCAGTGGATGGGGGTCTTTAGAGGGTCTGCAGGTTCAAAACAGGTCCTTTCTTCTCACAGGTGGGCAACTTTATGGGGCTTATTTAAGGTGCATGTCTGGACCCCCATTCCTGGCTAACTCTCCCTCCCCCAGCCCCTGAGCTGTGTCTGCTGGGGGCTAGTCCTGCCAGGAAGATCCTCCAGGCTTTTCCCAGGCCTCCTGCCATTCCTCTCTCCCCAGCCTGGGTGGAGAAGAGCCGGTTAGGCCGGAGGCAGAGGGTGGGGGCATAAAAAGACTGATCTGGAATAAACTGAAAAGTTTACTCTGTGCAGCACTGAAATAAAAAAGCTCATTCAGAAAGTTAATGATTTATTTTATAGTTTCATTATCAGGGTCACATTACTCAATAGCATTTCAAACATGTCATTTGTACAAACTATGGTAATTAAAATTTATAACATACTTCATCAGCAGCATATGAATCTTTTAGCCGGCACTCTGCTGTCATATAAACAGTGTAATTTCAGCTGCAATTCACCCTTTATTGGCTCTCATTTGTGATTTAACAGCCATCAATGACTGTGCTATAAAGAATAAATTAACCATCCGTAAACCTTACGATGACAGGGAGAGTCAAATAGACTTAAACGCCTTCCGCCCAGCGCTGGGAGCCGACCTAGAGCAGGTGAAGGCCAGGTATGCATCTGGCCTACTGCTGAAAGGACTTTCCTCTCTCCTGCTGCTGCCTCACAGTGGGATGGCTCCTGGCTGGACCCGAGGTCCCTCTAGCTGCCACTAGCAGGAGCATCAGCTTTTCTGCTCTTTGGTTATGGAGGTAAAGGGAGATGGGCCCCTTTGCAGACCCATTTAAGATGTCTGTGCCCAAGTTGGGACCTTAGATATTATCTCCCAGTAACTGTCAAGTGAGGGCACTTGGGAACATGCTGGGGGCACTTTTGGATGATCCAACGACTGGGTAGAACTACTGACCTATGGTGCTTGGGACCAGAGATGCAGGCCGTCTTGCAGTGAACAGGGTTTTTCCTCTCCAAATGCCTCTAGTGCCCCACTGAGAAATACTGGCAACCCCATCTTCTCATCCTGCAATGAGAAACCTGAGGTCCAGAGAGGGGAAGGGCCTCACTGAGGGCTGTGCCAGCTCTTAGATGAGAACCCGGGACAAGCAGTTGGAAAGTGCCAACTCCTAGGGCAGGCAGGTCTGGCTGCCTCTCTGGGAGTGACAGCATGGCTTGGGAGCACTGCTTCTCTGAGGCCACACTCGTGGGCGCCCTCTCGGAGAGGGTGGTCAGGGTGGTCTGGCTTGGCCCCATAGCTGACACAGCACACAGCTCATAAATGAAGTGGATTGGATTTGTTACAGAGACATCTCCAAGGAGCCTGGGTCACGCAGGCCAATAAAATTGGCCTCATAAATTCATCGTGACATGCAGGATTACTCCAGCCCGCTGAGGTCACCTTCCTGGCCTGATTTATCACAAGCCTATGGGTTAATAATACTCTTTACTGAGTGTTGCTTTCTTGTTCCTCCACTTCCCCTCCCCTTCTTGGAGCAGACACTGATCAAAGCCTCCCTCTGGAGGGGTGTGGTGGATGGAGGAGAGGAAAGGGGAGGAATATGAGGGTTGGGTATTTAATTCTGCGCTGCTTTAAATCAATGCTTTATTTCTGCCCCACCTTTCTTCTTTTCTTTTTCTTTTCTCTTTTTTTTTTTTCTGAGAAGGTACCTGTAGTTACGTAAGTTCAGTTCCCTGCTAGGAGTTTTAGTGAAGAACGGTGGTTTGGGGTTGGAGGGTAGCTGTCCCATTATCATTTGGGAGCTGGTGACACTAGGTAAGAGGTGACTTTTCTATTGCTTTTATGGCTGAGTTGAGAGCTATTCACATTTGTTTGATGGTGCTTGTCAGTCTCTGCTTTGAAATCTTATCCAACTTCCTGTTCATATGGAAAAGATAGTGCTTTCTCTTTTAAAGACCAGAGGTTATAGATGGTAACAATATGGAAAAAGCCTCACACAGATTTTATAGTCACTGCTAAACCTGGATTCTCTGAGTCTACTTTTTACCACTTAGAAGCTTGCAAGTGTTACATTCTGGGATAGCTTGCTAGGGTTTGAAAGATTCCACCTCCACCCCCCCAAAAATAAAAATTAAATTGGGGTTACTCTTAGAATATTTCCCTTTATCCAAAAAAACAGGCTGGACAGTGAAAGCGGCTCTGGTGTCTTCTCATTTCCTGTAGCAGCACTTTGTGGTTAAACTTCTAGAGAGGCTTTTTTAGTAATGTATGTTCAAGATCAAGTACTCAATTATTATACAATAAATAAACAGATGAAATTGGAGGGCCTGAAGCATCAGAACTTCTGTGTTTTCCCTTTGGGAACTACAGCCAGCCCCTTTTAGTAAGATCACTGCAAGGATGACTTCAATTTGGACTAAATGCCCCCAGGAACTTGGAAGCCTGTGTGAACTCAGGAGCAGGGCTCTGGTTGGAACATACCATCATTAATTAAATCAGCAAACAATTCCTGAGCAGTTTCTCAAGTAATTGCTGGAGTTCCAAAGCACCAGGAATTAGACAGTCCCTGCCTTCAGGGTGCTTAGAGTTTATTGAAGAATTAGAATGAATGACTATTCAGCTGATTTGGGCACGACAATGGAGGTACAAAGAACTGTAGTAAAATAAAGGGGGGAGATAGTGGAATTGGGGCAAATCCTGGAAGTGGTTTGAGGGCTGGACATTTACTTACTCAATCATCAAACACTTGGGAAACCCTGTCTCTTACCAGGCACTGAGTCCAGCCTATTTGAAAACTTTTCTTGGCTGTTGTTTTGGGGCCAATTTCAGTGCAAGTCATAACCCTTTTCTATGCAAGTGACCTTTCTCTGCTCCCTCTCTCCAATCTCTTCCCCCACCCTGGGCTCTCATCCAGACTTGCTGATGTGCCCTGAGAGAGCATTAAGAAGACAAAGTCACATTTAGAGAACCTGGGCCTGCTTCCATCATTTGAAGGCTAAGGAGACTTGAGTTGTGCAGCCACACAGCTGTGGAAGAGATGCTGCTGTCACTGGCCAAAACCAGCCCTGGAGACAGCATGATCCTGTCTTGCTACAGTGAGAAAACCCCCTTGTTTGCTTCCCATGATCCCTGGGGCTTTGGGTAATTGTCTTAGGAGACTCTGCCAGGCAGAGGATGGAAGTAGGAGAAGAAATGGGAAGATTGGGGCTCCACCTTATTGAGAGTGGCCAGGACAGGTGGTGATTTTGGTGGCACCAGAGAACAGATATCCCATAAACTCCAGTTGTTACCAACCTTCTACATAGCTCTTACAGTAAGGCTACCCCTGATTGGGAAGAGGGTCCACTGGATACCGGGTGATGCAGCAAATGCTTTCACATTTGCTACATCATATCCTGCTCTCAGTACCCCTGAGAGGTAGGCATTTTTATCTCCACTTTCACCCACCAGGAAGAGATCCACTTAGAGGAGCTGAGCAGTGGGGTGACCATCACATATCTAGTAAACGATTTGGACCAAGGCCTGCCTGGCCCTAAAGTCCATGCTTTTCAAAATCATACCAGGCAGCCTCTCAACTTCTCTGAGGAAGCTAGCACTATGACAGTAAGAGGCTTGGCCAGTGGCAGAGCTGGTCTTGAATCTGGGTCTTTTCCCAAGTCACCCAGCTGAGTCCCACTTGACCCACAGGAAGTCCATTAAAAATAAGTACTTGCCCTTCCCAAAACATCTACTCTGTCTGGTGAATAAAAAGCTCTGGGGAATTTGGGGACAAGTACTGCCACTGTGGAGATCTCTCTGTCTGTCTCTCGGATTCATCTCTCTCTCTCCATCCATCCATCCATCCATCCATCCATCCATCCATCCATCCATCCATCCATGCATACATGTACCCATCCATTCATCTGATATAGGAGTTAAGAAATCACTTAGGCAGATAGCAAAGGTATGGGAGTCCTCAGTAAGAGTTTTTCTTTCTAATGAGAAGCAACCACAGTCATTTTCTAACACAGAGCAGCATGTAAAGTCAAGCTGCAGACATAGACAAGCAAGCTGGGAGCTTGCACGGGTGAATTCAGGCAGGAACTAGGGTCTAGATATGTTCAAGATGGTGGCTCCATCTTCCCTCCTCTACCAGCTATGTGTACGGTAAGGAGGAGACAAGATGGCATTGGCCAAGGGGAGAATTCATTTGCATAATAAGGTTGGGGGGGGGGCGACAAGCCTTCCCTGCGTGCTATGTAAGCATCACACCCGATCGAACCAATCTGTGAGCCCTATGTAAATCAGACACTACCTCCTCAAGCCAGACTATAAAATCCGGTGCATCAGCCACCAGCCCATCTTTTCTGCTTGGAAAACCCCTCTGTCTATATAGAGAGAGCTGTTTTCTTTCCCTTTTCATCTGCCTATTAAACCTCTGCTCCTAAACTCCTCATGTGTGTCTGTGTCCTAAATTTTCCTGGCATGAGATGATGAACCCTGGGTATATATCCCAGACAACATAGCCGCTTCACATCCATGTCAACATGCATGCATGCATGCATGCATCCATCCATAATGCATTCACACATGCATCCATCTATCCATTCATCCATCTATAATGCATACATACCTGCATTTATCCATCCATCCATAACACATGCACATATGCATTCATTCATGCATCTATCATCCATCCACAGTGCATGCATATGTGCATCCATCCATCCATCCATACATCCATAATGCATGCCTACATGCATCCATCTATTCCTTTATCATCCATCCATCTGTCCATCCATCCATCTATAATGCATGCATACATACATACATCTGTCCATCCATAATGCATGCATACATGCACCCATCCATGCACCCATCATCCATGCATAATGCATGCATACGTGCATCCATCCATCCATCCATCCATCCATCCATCCATGTGTCTATCTACCTTTGGATTGGATGCACAAAGCTGATGGGGTGAAACTACTTCAGCGCCTCATAGGCACCATTCTCCCCCAAAGTGTTGTCAAGAGGGCCGCTGTTGGCTGTGCATTTTCACGGCTGGGCCTTTATGCCTGTTGATGCCACCAGCTGAGTTCCTTTCTTCCTATGTTTGCCTAAACAGTGCCAATTGTTTTCCCGTATCTGTTGCAATCAGAAAGGGCGGGGTTGGGGGGAAGGGTCTTCTATGAAACAAAACAAAACAAAAAACAAGTTGCAGGGAAACTGTTCAGTTAGGCCTAGCATCAGGGAAGGCTCTCTGGGTGGAAAAGATTATCCTCCACAGGTGAGTTGGTGGACACCGTTCGCTGTGTTGAACTCAACAGGGAGGTAACATTTGATGGCCAGCAAGCCACGTGCCACAGGTAGTGTGCTGTCCCCATAGACACCTGCACATCAGATGTCAGAACTCTTTTGTGCTCTTTGGCACTTGCTCCTAGCAGTGGTGAATAACTTTTTAAGGTGACAGTACAGAGTCACACACTGAGATGGGCAAGAGCCACACATCTTGGTTCCAGACCTAGCTCTGCTGCTTGCTGCTATCTGTGTGACCTTGAGTGAGTCCCTCCCATGTTTTTATCCCTCCATTTTTCCATCTGTCAATAGAGGGGCACCTTTAATGACTGAAGCAGGACTCTGAAAACAAAGTAATACCCTGAAATGGAAGGAAGGCATTGTTAGTGTTGGAGATAGGGAGTCCCATCACTTGCGCTATGGTGCTGAGACACACGGTCATGCATCACATGTTTGTGCTTATTAAAATATGCTGGATCCTGTCTTCCCCTCCTCTCCAAATTTGTATGTTGAAGTCCTATCTCCTGGTACCTCAACACGTGACTGTATTTGGAGATATGGTCTGAAAGAGATGACAAAGTTGAAATGAGGCTATTTTGGTGGGCCCTCACCCAATATGACTGGTGTCCTTAAAAGAAGAATAGATAAGGACACAGATGGGTAGAGAGGGAAGGAAGATGTGAAGGCACAGGGGAAGACGGCCTCTATAAGCCACAGGAGATGCCTCAGAAGAAACCAATCCTGTTGACACCTTGATCTTGGACTTCCAGCCTCCAGAATTGTGACACAATATATCTGTGTTGTTTAAGCCAGCCGGTCTGTGGTACTTTATTATGGCAGCCCGAGCAAACTAATATACAAGATAAATGACTTAATATTCATCTTGTTTAGAGGCACTGTGGGGAATTTCATAGCAACCTTGACAGGACAGGGCTTACTGAAGGGACCATCCAACCTGGGGTGTGGTCACAGTCTAGGCTTGAGACTTGCATGTTATCGTCTGGGAATTGATTGAGGACGAGTGCATGGGTTTCACCTACAGTTTTCTAGGTACCATGAGAGGATGCTCATTTATGCTGCCTTATTTAATCCTCCCATTAACCCTGTGAAGTAGGGATTATACTTTCCATTTATTGATGAGGAAGCAGAGGCCCAGGGGGTTAAGCGACTTGACCCGGGCCACACTGCTAATTTCAGCAGAGCCAGCAGTTCTGGCAGTTGATTTGCTTAAATGTTTTTGCTTGCAACCAGCCCAGTAAACATACTTTGAGGCTTGAACACAGCTGCAAAGGTGACCTGCTGGAAAAGCGATTTGAAAGAAGTAAAGGTGAGGAACAAGGAAGAATTTCAAAGCCTTTCCCTAATCAGGACAAATGGCTACGAGCCTGAGGTTTGCAGAGATAGCCTGCCACATCTCGGAAGGCAGCTCTTGCCACAAGCCAATGCCTCGCTGGCTTGGAAATTTATGCTGGAATTTAGACAGAGAACACAAATCATCGTAATCTCCCGATGAAAGATCACTGTCTCTGCAAATGCATTACCTGCTTGGAAAGCGACATGTTAAAAAATACTGATAATATATGGGCACAGGGAGAGCGATTTCCATGCCTGGGCTCCTCCAAGCTAAAATATGCACACCTGCACAAGAGGCGGCAGATGACAGAGGAAGTCACCAGGGCCCAGGAGTAGCTTCTGTGTCAGGCTGTGACTGATACTCCAAACAAAAGAGAGTACAAGCCTGTTTAGGTGTCCTCTCTTCTCCCTAGTGTGGGGCATCTTGGATGAAGGAGGCCAGAGTTGGGGGCATCTGATTCTGTTCTTTTCACTCCAGAATCAAATGCACTTAGGGTTTACACCAGGAGGGAGAGATGGGAGGAGGAATTAGAGTGATGGAGAGGGTACTTACTGCTGAGGGAAGCTCAAGGCATGAGTTAGAGAAATCATTCATTTTCTTTTTTCCCTTTCACCTCCTCTGGACTTGTTCACCTCCCAGTTACCCCACTGGCAGCCTCTGCAGTCTTCTGTCACCATAAGGTCTTCTTGTCTTATTTATTTATTCCTGCCTGTTCATGGGTAAGTCAATTTCACTGATTGAAAGTAAGAGACAGCTAAAGATCGGACACAAACAAAGCCCTAAGCATGTGGGCACATGGGGGCACAGACTTCTGTGACTTTGCCATACTGGCTTCTCCCCCTCTTTTTTTTCTCAGCTGCTCCCCAATATAATGAGGTTGGGGAGAGCATGGGCTTGGAACCACACAGACTTGCTTCCTGTGATTATAACTCCAGCTCCAAAACTAATTGGCAGCGTGACCTTGGGCAAGTTTCTTCTCTCTCTAAGCCCCAGCCTCGTTCCAGGCAGCGCCGCGCCTCCCTCTCCCAGCCCTGAGCCACTTCGCATTATGGCTCAAGGTTGCATCTTGGTCTTCTCTGCACTGCTTACACTCCTACTGCAGTGTGCTTCCAGTGCCAAGGCTAGTTTTTCTACATGCCTCCGCTTGGGAGAAAAGCCATTCGGAGTCTAATGGGCCTGCAGAACAGGTGCATCCCTCTTGCTGTAATGATTACTGGATAAACAAAGCAAAAAGAACTCAAACCCAAGTACATTGTCCTAAAGGGGGAAATAATACTTCAGAATGGCCAGAATGTTTACCAACCCAGTGAAAAAGGAAATAGCAAAGATACACTGAGGCTCACTCTTCCCTCTTGTGGTGGGGGAGTTAACCTCTGCTGACCCACATGCATCTCCTGGGGCCAGTCTTTGTCCTCCAGAGGGATTGTCTGATGGAGAAGAATTCAAGAATATCTTCTCTGCCATTTTTCCTCCTTCTTGACAGAAATGAAAAAGAACCCAAGAAACACTGCGGAGAGTCTGGCTTGGAAGTGTCTGTGTTTATCAACCCTATTCAGGACTGATCTGAAGGCAAGGGGAGGATGGCTGTCAGAAGATGTCTTTGAGGGGTTTCTGAAAGGCCTGTTCTGAAACTTGCAGGTGAGGGTCTGGACGCAGGGCTGTCGGATGTGTGTTTGGTGGAATAGTCAGGGCTTTCCAAATGTGCTGGGAAGGAGCAATTCTGCCTCTAACGAAACTGTGCAACAGGTGTGTAAGGGTGCCTGCCCCTCCTCCTCCTGGAGCCACATCCCATTCACCATCACTTTCCAAAAATGGGTTTTGGCGCTGTCAACCCAAAGAGGCTGACAATACCAAGAACTGCAGAGAATATGGAAGCACAGGATGTCTTCTCCGTTGCTGGTGGGAGTGTAAACTGATGCAACTACTTTGGCATTCGGCTGGGAATTTCTTCCTAAAGCTAAACTCTCATAAACACTGGAATACATCCCAAAGAGTGTACCAAGGGGGCATGCAACCCATCAATGGCCTTTTGCCACGAGTTAATAAGATACAGAATCCTAGTATCCCTGTAAGCTGGTGACAGGGTGGGAGAGTCGTTGTTACCAACCTTCTGGTGTGCCTTTCGGAACTGTTCCCTTTTCACCTTACTTCTTCCTCCTATGGAATGAAAAGTGCATCAAACAGGCACACGGATGCTAAGTTCCTACCTTGGGTCTGGCAATGCTTATAGAAAATAAAGAATATGGAAAGAAGCAAGAAGAGAGGTGAATAAAAGCCGTTGAATGAAAGGTGAAGGGGGAGAGGGTAAGGGTTTGCATTTGAAGCAGTTGTGGGAAAACATGCATGCAAATGTGGCATTTATTCGTTTATCTAAAAACATTTATTGAGGACCTATTACACGGCAGGCCCAATAGATAAACTGTAAGCAAGAAATGGATGCAGCCTTGCCCTTGTGAAGTGTGCATTAAAGAATCGCACAAATATGTGTGAATATTAGAGCCATAAAAATGCTAAGAAGGAGCGCTACTTGGTCCTATGAGAGCACAAACTAGGACTTGATCACATCAAGGAAGTCAGAGGAGTCTTCCCTGAGGAAATGACCAGAGAGGAGAGATGTGAGGCTGCACAGGTGTTTGCTAGGTGAAGCAGAGAAGGAAAAGTGTCCCAGTTGGGTCAGGCAGCTGTGCAAAGGCCTGGGGCTTGGTGACATATTTATAATAGACATAAATATTATGTCTATTATAAACTCTAACAACAGGTTAGAGTCAAGAGTATATTAAGAACTCTCACAAAATCAACGCGAAAAGTGCAAACAACCTCATAAAAAGACACAAGGCATTTCATAGGGAAGAAAGCATATTCAGTGAATAAACATATATAGATTTATTCAATGCAATCAGTGATCAGGGAAGGGGAGATACCATCTGACACCATTTGGTTGGCAGTGATGAAAAGGTTGACAATACCAAGTGCTGCAGAGAATATGGAAGCACAGGATCTCTTCTACATAGCTGGTGGGAGTGTAAACTGATGGAACTACTTTGGCATTCAACTGGGAATTTCTTCCTAAAGCCAAACTCTGAAATACCCTGGAATACATCCCAAGGAGTGTACCTACGGGGCATGTACAAGAATGTTCATAGCAGTACGGTTTATAATAGAAAAAATAAACCCAGGAAACAACGTGATTGGTGATCTAAAGGAAAGTGGATTAAGAAAAACTATGGTGTATCCCTACGAGGAAATATTGTTTTTCAGTCAAAATAGATGAACCACTGTGACATACAACTATATAATATAAATGAACCTTAAAACTTTAAATCTTAAAATCTTAATATATAATAAATTGAAAAGCAAGTCTGCAAATAATGCATACCATAAGGGTCTATTATTTTAGAGTAATAAACAACTTAAATTATTTTTAGGAATATATATATATAAATATGTACAGGAATATTTGTACATTTTTATATGTACATTTATTTATACATTTTTATATGTACACATTTATACATACATTATATATAATATATACAATATACACATATATGCATGCATATTGCATATGTATTGCATACGTATACATGCAATACAACCAAATGGTAAGACAAAAGAATGATGAACATAAAAGTCAAGATGATGGTTTCCTAGGGTTAATAACCAGGAGGGTTAGATGTGAAGAGACCATATGGTTAGCTGTAGATTATTAACAAGACCCTTGCTTTTGTGTCGGTCGTGGGCTTGTGAGTGCCTATTATGTTATTAAAAATTACTTACCCAAATAAACACATGAATATAAATAAACCAAGCCATCTATGGGCAACGATGGGTCTTTAAGTAAAGATTATGATTGGTGTGATTCTGTTTCCCTGAGATTAGGAAAAAAGTCTTGCATTTGGAGAGGGGATTGTTTTTCCAGCCTGAAAGAAAGCTGCACACCTGGGATACAGAGAGAGGTGGGGTGTTTGATGTGCGATGGGACTGCAGGAGGTGGTGAGGTATAGGCCATGTAGGATCCGACAGGTCCTATTACAGAGTTTGGGCTGAAGTGGAGTGTATGATCCCCACTTCATGTGACATGATCATATTTATATTTCAAAAGACTTGTTCTGGCTGCACTGTGGCTATTTTATTATTGGTGGTAAAAGAGCATGTGGGGAAGGTGGGTTGGGAGGTGATATCAATACCCTGCGTAATAAGTGATAGCTTGGATTAAGGTGAGATGCCAGCCTGGGCAACATAGTGAAACTCCATCTCTACAAAACTAATTAAATAAATAAAAATTAGCTGGGTGTGGTGGCATGTGCCTGTAGTCCCAGCTACTCAGGAGGCTGAGGTGGGAAGATTGCTTGAGCCCAAGAGGTCGAGGCTGTGATTGTGCCACTGCACTCCAGCCTGGGCAACAGAACGAGATCCTGTCTCAAAAAAAAAAAAAAAAAAAAAAGGAAAAAAGATGAGATGATGAGAGAAATAGATAGAAGAATTAAAAGAGCAGTTAGGTAAAATTGTTATTATTGGGTTTAATATAATGAAGGAGAGGGATGAGCCACGGAGGCTGCTTACATTTTATTTGGGAAGTAGACAGATAGTGGACTATTTGCTGAGAAGGGTTGGGAAGAAAGTGAGTTTGCTTTTGAACCCGTTGAGTTGGAGGTGATTTTGAGACATCCAGGTAGGCAGTTGGACATAGGGCTCTGTAATTTAGGTGGGATCTGAATTATCTGAGGATGCTCAAGGAAGTCACCATTGTTGAAACTGTAGAAGTTGGTAAGATTGCCTAGAAAGAAACAACGAGGTGAGAAAAAAGCATTACAAAAACAAAGCAAAACAAAAATCAACGTTAGTAGTTAACTAAATAAAGCAAGTCATGCCTGCCCCATAATAAGAGTATATCATGAATCAAGGATTATGATTAATCCAGGTTTAAAAAAATCTGGCATTTGGAGATATTCTGACTTTTCCAGAAGGAAAAGAAAGTCAGAATTCCTGGGATACAGAGAGGGATGGGTGCTGTGGGTGATGGGGGAGAGGTAGAGAGGGTTAGACATTCAGCATCTCAAAGTTCACATTGAGGATTTCGATATTTATCTTCGAAATATTAGGAAAACTTTAGAGTTTTTACATTTTTGAATGTTAATTGCATATGTTTATTTTGAAATAAACTTTGCTGAGGCATAATATAGTTTGCATACAATAAAATGTACCCATTTTAAACGTACAGTTTGAGGAGATTCGACATGTATATGCTGCCATGTAACCACCACCACCATCACAATCAAGATAAATAATTTCTCTATCATCCCCAACATTTCTCTTGCACCTCTGATATTGTTTGGTTCTGTGTCCACATCTAAATCTCATGTTCTGTTGTGATCCTCAGTGTTAGAGAGAGAAGTGGCCTGGTGGGAGGTGAATGGATCATAGGGTCGGTTTCTAATGGTTTAGCACCATCACCCAAGTGCTACTTGTTTAAAAGTGTTTAGCACTTTCTCCTTTGCTCTTTCTCTCCTGCTGGCCATGGAAAGATGTGCTTGCTTCTCCTTTGCATTCCACGATGGTTGTAAGTTTCCTGAGGCCTCCAAAGAGGCAGAAGGCTGTACAGCCTGCAGAACCATGAGCCAATTAAACCTTTTTTTTGTAAAAATTACCCAATCTCAGCTATGTCTTTATAGCAGTGTGAGAATGGAGACTAATACAACTTCCTTTGGAGTCAAATGATGCTGTTCCCTCACACTAGCCCCAGGTAGCCACCAATCTGCTTTCTGTCATTGGAGATTAGCTTTGCTTATTCTAGAATTCATATAAATGGAATCATACAGCATGGACTCATTTGTGTCTGGCTTTTTTCACTTAGAAATGTGTTTTAGATTCATCTAAGCTGTTGCATGTATCATAAGCTCATTCCTTTTATTGCTGACTAGTATTGCCTTATGTGGATATGCCACAGATAGTGTAAACTATTCACCTGTGATGAACATTTGTATTTTTTTCCATGTTTTGTTGCTATGAATATCATGTACAAGCCTTTGTGTGGACATGTTTTCATTTATCTTGGGTAAAATAATAGCACTGAAAATTCTGTGTGCTAGGGTCAATGTAAACCTGACAAGAAACTGTCAAAAGTTTGCTGAAGTGGTTGCATCATTTTCTACCTTTGCCAGCAATCTGTAAAATTTCCAGTTCTCAAATATCCTTTCCAATACTTGAGATTGTCAGTCTTTTTAATTTTAGTCTTTCTACCTGGTTTCCAGTTGTATCTTGTAGTGGTTTTAATTTGTATTACTTTGGTGACTAATAATGCTGTGTCTTCTATGAAGTGTCAGTCCATTATTTTTGTGAGGCTTCTGTCTTCTTTATTATTGAGTTGTAGAAGTTCTATATACAGCCATATGTCACTTAACCACTGGGAGGCACTCTGAAAAATGAATCATATGGCAATTTCATTATTGTGTGAACATCATGGAATGTACTTACATAAACCTGGATGGTATAGCCTACTAACACATCTAGGCTATATGGTATATCCTATTGTTCCTAAGCTACAAACCAGTACAGTTCCTAAGCTACAAACCAGTACAAAACAATACTGTCCTGAATGCTGTAGGCAATTGCAACATAATGGTAAGTTTTTGTGTATCTAAACATCTCTAAACCTAGAAAAGGTACAATAAAAATACAGGATAAAAGATAAAAAACACTTGTCTAGGGCACTTATCACAAATGGAGTTTGCAGGACTGGAAGTTGCTCTGGGTGAGTCCGTGAGTGAGTAATGAGTAAATATGAAGGCCTAAGACATTACTGTACACTACTATAGACTTTATAAACACTGTACACTTAGGATTCACTAAATTTCTGAAAATATAATATTCCTTTGTCATATATATCTGTAACCTTCTGCCAATCAGTGGCTAGTCTTTTCATTTTTTATTTTTTAATAGGGTGCCCATCAAAGAACAGAAGTTTTTAATTTTGATGAAATTGAATTAAGAAATCTGTGATTTTTCTCCCAGAAGTTTTGTAGTTTCAGCTTTTATATTTAGGTTTATGACACATGTTGAGTTACTGTTTGTGAATGGTGTGAGGTCAGGGCTTAGGTTCATTTAAAAATATATATTTAGTTGTGCTAGCTCCATTGTTGAAAGGACTAATCTTTTCCCATTAAATTATATTGCTATTTGTGTCAAAAATTAATTGACCATATATGAATCGGTCTATTCTGTACTTTCTGTTTTGTATCATGGATCTATGAATATACCAGCATTTTAGGTCACACTGTTTAGGTTCCTAGAGACTCCTATTAATAAATCTTGACATCAGGTTGTGTAAGTTTTTCAAATTTTTTAAAATCATTTTGGTTATTCCAGGTTCTTTGAATTTTTATTTACATCTTAATATCAGCTTGTCAATTTCTATAAGAAAAGCCTGATTGGATTTTGTTTGGGATTGTATTTCATCTATAGGTCAATTTGGAGAAATACTGACATTTTAACAACATCGAATCTCCCAGTGCATGAACATCATATATTTGTACATTGATATAGATTTTCTTTAAAAATTTGAGCCACATTAAAAACATTTCAGCATATAGGACTTACACAGATTTTATTAAATTTATTCCTAAATATTTTATATTTCTATGCTATTGTAAATGGCACTTTAAAAGTTTTACTTTCAAATTGTTCTTGCTACTATAAAACATACAATTGAGTTTTATATATTCACCTTGTATCCTGTGACTTCGTTAACTCATCTTATTAGTTAATAATTTGAAGTTATTTGAACATTTATATGAATTTGAATATTTTATCTGAGTTGCCAATTGTTGGCATAAAGTCATTCAGAATATGTTCATATTATCCTTCTAATGTCTGCCGGATCTATAGTGATGTACTTTCTTTCAAATATTATGTTGGTTATGTATGTCTTTCATATTTACCAACATATTTATATTTTCCAGTATTCTTCCATATTTTGTGCAGATCTGAGTTTTCACCTGCTTTCATTTTACTTCTGCCTAAAAATCCTCCTTCTACACCTTGCTATGTAGTTCTAGCAATAAGTCTGTAAACTTTTGTGTTTGGTAGTCTTTATTTTTGAATCGTATGTTTTCCTAGATATGGAATTTTAGGTTGACAGTTTTTTTTTTTTCCAGTATGTGAAAGTTCTTTTTCCATTGTCTTTTGGTTTGCATTGCTTCTAATGAGAAATATGCAGTAGTTTTTACGTTTTCTCTCCGTATGTACTATGTCCTTTTATTCTGCTACTTTTAACATGGCTTATTTGTCACTGGTATTTATCAATTAGATTATGATACACTTTTGTGTTTATCCTGCCTTGGGTTCATTGAGCTCTTGGATTTGTTAGTCTTAGCTTTCATCAAATTTGGAAAATTTGATCATTATTTTTAAAAACTTTTTTTCTACCCCCCACATTCTTTTGGGACTCTAATTATATAGTGACTGTTTGATATTGTACGTCAGTTATTCGAGGTTTTGTTAATTTTTTCCCCAACCTTTTCCCCTGTCTGTTAGTTTGGATTGTTTCTATTGCTATATTTAAGTTTGCTGGTCTTTTTTCAGCAATGCCAATCTTCTGTATGATCTTCAGTGAAATTTTTTATCTATAGTATCATATTTTTCATCTCTATGAGCTATATTTTATTCCTTTTTAATAGTTTCTTTTGTCCTCATTGAATTCATGTTTTGCTTAAAAAGCTTGTGCGTATTTTTACAGATATTTAAAAATCTTTGTTAGCTTGTTCTATTACCTCTGTTATTTCTATGGTCTTATTTTTTTCCTGAATATTCTTCTCATGTATAATAATTTTCAACTGGATTCTGGACATTTAGAATGTAATATTTAGTGTCTGCGTTCTGTTGTGTTCATTTATAAAGTATGAAGTTTGTTTTGGCTTGCAATTAAATTCCTTGCAGATCAGCTTAATTCATTAAAGCTTGTTTTTAAGCTTCATAAGATTGGGTTTAGAGAAGCCTTTTCTCTAGAACTAGTGTATTTATACTTATTTGGTGTAACCTTTTTGGAGACTCTACTGAGTATCCTGAGAATTTAACAAGGCCCTGCCAGTCTGGCTGATTAGAACTTAAACATATCCAAGCCCTTTGTGATCTCTGGGAATTGTTTAGCTTACAGCACTCTAATAGTTATTCTTTGCCTGCCTCACAAAGCCTCACCTTAGTATTCAACAAATGACTCAAGGGGACTCCTTTCTCTGTGTAGCTCCCTCTTCTTTGATGTTCTACACTTTAAATTCAAGCCACTTTGGCTTCTCCAACTTTGATTTCTCATGATTACCAACCATGGAAATCTCTGTGCTTTGCTAATATTCTCTTTCTCTTTAATGCAGAGCAGAAGGTACCTTCTGGCAAAAAGTTGGGATGACTGTAGGCTTATCTTGTTTGTTTCCCTTTTTCAGAGCTCACAGTCTGTGATGCTTATTTTCAAACCCTGAAGTTAGTTTTTAATGCAATGTCCCCAATTTTCTAGTTGTTTATGATGGGTGGGCAAGTCCAGCTACAGTTAATTTAACATGGATAAACTCAGCAGTCAAGTTGGTAGAGTTCTGAGATGAGGAAGTAGAACTTGAGCCTATGAAGGAGACCAAGGAGCAACTGGACAGAAAGGTGGAAACTTGAAAGAGTTTTGTGTCATGGAAACCAAGGAAGGAAAGCTTGCTAAGAGAGAAATGTACAACTATGTGGAATGCTGCCGAAGGATCAGCTAAAATTCAGATGAAAAAGTATCCATTGAATTAAGTAACCTGGAAACCACTGATGGTTTTATAGAGATCTATTTCCTAGGAACAAATTGGAAACTAGATTGAAGCAGACTGAGGAATGCTTGGTAGCTAAGTTTATTGGTTAGAGAAATACTAGTTGTTGCAACAAATAAATAGCAAAATTTCAGTGTCTTCACAAAATAGAAGCTAACATATAGATTTCCTAATAGTTGCATTCAGGTGTTCCTGGTCAGTGGACAATGTTCCTTCATGATGTGATTCAGGGAACCTGCCTCTATGCTTTTATGGTTGCATCATCTCCTAGTGGGACCTCAACACTGCAGTTGTCCAGATCCACTAGGTGAGAGGGGAAGAAGTTTAGAGGAAGTTACTTCTTAAAGCCTTTGCCTAGAAGTGACACAAAACTCCTACTCATTTTCATTGGTGCAACTAATTGCAAGACCATACCTAGATGCAAGCGGAGGTTGTAAATATAATCTCTACTTGGGCAGCCACCAACTTTCTACAATAGAAAGAGGGCTATGGCACTTATTGGGCAACATGCCATCTCTGCCACAGTAGAGATAATGTTTTTGAGAAGTTTGCACTGAATGGCAGGAGAGCAATTCCTTCAAAACTGGATAGAGGTGAGGAGTTGAGGGCATTTCTGTTTTTAATCTGAGAGACAGGTGCATGTTTGAAAGCCGTTGGGAGTGATCCAATTCAAAGGGAGAAGTTAAATATACAAGAAAGAAAGGGATAAACAGAATGAATATAACAACCCAAAAAGGTGGAAGAATATGATATGCAAAGCCCAAATGCAAGGGTTGGCCTCAGGGAGGATGGATGATTATTCTGCTCTATGAAGAGGGAAGGGGGATGGGGTGGGGCCATAAGTAGATTTGTGTGCTTAGTCATAGGAACACAGAAGTTTCTCACTTCTGGAATCTTTTTTTTTTTTTTTTTTTTCCTAGAAAATAAAAGGTACATTAAGGGGGGAAGTGTGGGGTAAGGGAGTTTGGGGAGAGTGAAGACTTGAAATAATTGTTGCCTTGCTCGCTGTACTTACGGTACAGTAGGTGCTCTATAAATGTTTGTTGAGTCTATTGAAATGTGCATTGCCTTTCCCAAGAGCTTTAGGACAGCATTTGGGTATTGCCATGAATAAACTAGGGCTCCTTGCCTTTGCCTCTAAGCAGGGACCAGAACCTTGCTGTGAATCAGGTGCCATTGGCTGGAATTCATTACAAGGCAAGCCCGTCTTCTGCCACACCTGGAGGGGCTTGGTCACTGAATTCCTGAAGAGTCTGGTTCTATAAATTCCTCCTCTGACATTTTTACCTGCTGCCAACAGCTGTAAAGTCCCGGGTACAGGATGGAGGTGAGGACGGGGTGCATTTTGAAGGGTGTCCCATATCCAGTAGGCTGTCTGGCCTCCCTGAGTCAATCCACTGAAGCTTTTGCTTTCTTCTCTCCTCTTTCTGCTGCCTCCAGTACAGAGAAAACCAGACCTCAGAGTTAACAGGCACCTGCTTCCTGTTGCGTGTATTTAGGATTAGGTCATGAACCTGAAATGAATAAAATAGAAGGTGGGCACTTTGCCAGAAAATAATGAATTCATAAAACAAGCAGGATGGAGCGTTCAGAAGACCTTCAATGGGCCCCCTTAATGGGCCACTCAATCCCCTCTCCCCTTCCTGTCCCTCTTTCCCACCCCTCCCATCCTTTTATTCTCTCTCCCCCATTCTGCCTCTCTCCCCTCTCCTCTAACACCCCCACTTCTTTCAAGTTCTCCCTCTGACCCCTGAGAGGCAGCGCATGCTGGAGGTGATCCCGCGGCCAAGGGCTCTGCAGCCTTCCTGGTTCCTGTTGTTCCCTGTTATTTTCATTTCCCTGTAATTCGAGGGGACAGGTGAGATGTGCTTCAAAACACTGTAATCATATTTTAAATGGAAATGAAATGTGTGAATTAAATGTAAATTACAGTAGAATGGAAGGACAATCACTATTAGTTAAGGTCTGACACCTATTTTTGCAGACCTTTCCCAAACGCCACAACTTGTTTCCCCACACGTGTGATGAGAAGTTGTAATTATGTGGCAGCTGCTTCTGCAGTCGGGCTGATGCTGGTTACCGGACCATTTGTGCAAAGGGCTCTGGATACGGGGCTGCGTATGTATTTTAAATAGATATGGACTGCTGTTGGTACTATAAAATTATCCAGAAGAAATGATATTTTTATACGAGGGCCGTGGAAAGAAACCTTTTTCCCCTCTAGTTTTCCCTCTGGAAAGGTAAGGTGGTAATATAAAGGGACACTTTTATATAGTCAATTTATTCACGGATTCTCCATTTGCTTTTATATTGGAAAAATATGTGCTGTGCCAATGAGTTGCAATTTTGCCCTCAATCTCGGCCTGCCTCCCTCCCACCTAGTGCTAGAGCTGCGCTGGTTCCCAAGGGAGCCCCTGTTCCTCATGTATAACTGTTCACAGAGCATTTTTCAAGACAGTACCAGCTCTTTGTTATAATTTCTTGCATGATAAAAGGAATAATTTTATTATCTAACTACCCAATGTCATGTCAAACAGCAAAAGAGATTGAAAAGGAAAATCGTTCAATTCCAATCAATCCAATCTCTTGTTTTGTTCGTGGACAGAAAGACTGGTTGATTGACTACACCTTCAAACTTTCTAAACCATTTCTGGGTGTGTTGCAGAACTCTCAGGGACAAGGGCAGATCTGGATAACTAGATAAGGTCAGAAGTATGGGAAGATCAGTAAGCTCATTAAAAAGGGATCTATTTACATGCCCATTGTTGATTCCGGTGTTGTTTGCTTCAGCCAAACTCCTCTGTCTCCATTGGAGTAGTCAGCAGATAATATAGGTTGAATAATCGTGTGTGTCATTGAATTTTACAAATCTTGCATTTTCAAAGCAACAGAGATGCAAGTGCAGTCAATAGTTAGTTCTTAGGGACACTTGCAATTAAGGTAGAACGTGAATGTCTAGCCTGTGATAAGCAAAGGTTCTGTCTTAAAGATTCTCAGGAATCCTGCCAATCCCCACTCTGCACTTGACCTCGGAAGAGCTCCCCACCCTTGATCCTCTCCTAGAGGCCAGCTGAGGGCTCCAGAATAGCCCTCAAAGCTCACACCCCATCACAGCCTGAGCTCATGTTCTAAATGCAGCTCTCATCATAGCATTTGCTGCCCTGTTGAGAAAACTTCAGTGGCCTTGGTGAGAGTCGAGTCCCTGCTATAGCCACCTGGGGCCGTTTCCCTTTCCAATACTCCGAGAACCTTCCCTTTGCCCAGGCTTGCTTCTCATCCTCAAATGTTTGCTCTCACCTTCTCTGTCTGGTTATCCCATTTACCCTTGAAAGTCTCTCTCAGACTTCTCTTTGGGGACAAAAACCTTCCCGAAACACCTGCAGGCCAAATGAAGTGGCTGGTGTCCTACTGTCACTACCCTGAATCACTGCCGACTTTACAGACGCACATCTGCCACCTGCTGGGACCCACACCAAAATGCCTGGTGCCATAAGCGTATCTCCTGCAAGACTTCACAGTCAACCAGAAGTCTTCTAGGTGGTGGTCGTTTCTCTTTGGAAACTGGAGGTGCTAAAATAAACAACATGAATATGTGCCAGTGTTTGAATTCCCCAATTGTTTTTTTCTCTTGGTGGCATTGTCCATCTTCATTTTTTTTTTTTTTTTGAGACGGAGTCTTGCTCTGTTGCCCAGGCTGGAGTGCAGTGGCATGATCTTGGCTCACTGCAACCTTCAACCAATTCTCCTGCTTCAGCCTCCCAAGTAGCTGAGATTACAGGTGTGCACCACCATGCCTGGCTAATTTTTTCTATTTTTAATAGAGATGAGGTTTGGTCATGTTGGCCAGGCTGGTCTTGAACTCCTGACCTCAGGTGATCCACCTGCCTTGGCCTCCCAAAGTGCTGGGATTACAGGCGTGAGCCACCATGCCCATCCTTCATTTTTTATTTTTTTGAGGCAGAGTCTCACTCTGTCTCCCAGGCTGGAGTGCAGTGGCTGGATCCCATCTCACTGTAACCTCTGCTTCCTGGATTCAAGAAATTCTCCTGCTTCAGCCTCCCAAGTAGCTGGGATTACAGGTGCTTGCCACCATACCCGGCTAATTTTTGTATTTTTCATAGAGATAGGGTTTCACCATGTTGGCCAGGCTGGTCTCTAACTACTGACCTCAAGTGATCCGCCTGCCTAGTGCTCCCAAAATGCTGGGATTACAGGTATGAGCCACGCTCCTGGCCCTTCATTTTTAAAATAAAGCATAAAACTGCTGTACATAACAAAATGTAAACCATGTTGAGTGTCTTCTTTTTGATTGCATTACACCTACTACCAACTCGTTTATGTTCATATGGAAATAAAATTAGCTGGCAGCCTGTGTTCTAAATGCAAATCTGATCATGGCTGTGCTCCTTTGCCACAAAACCTTCTGGCTTGGTGTTAGGAAGATTGGTTAGGATAGGCAAAAAGGACAAAAGGAAAAGTTCCATGACCTTGTAGGGACTGTTAAAAGGAAAGGTTTGGGTTTCTGGAGACCCCTTCAACTCTTCTAATTTCTATGAAGTACAGGAGATATTCATATTCTCACTGTATTAATGAGGAAACTGATTCAGAGGGCAGATCTAAATAAGAGAAACCAAGGCAAGGAGAAATTGTAGGGTGTTCAGGATCACAGAGTTAACTGCCGCCCTGGAACCCGTGAAGTTCCTGTAGATGTCAGCATGCCTGATAGGCATCAAAGAAGCAGAGTCACTGGGGATCAAACAGATCTGGTGAGTATCCCACGAGAACCATGATTCCTGTGCAATGTATTATTAGGGAGCTTGGATGTTTCTGCAGAAGACAGTAGTTCTGACTGAGATTTCCTTGGGTTGCAGGGGTGAGATGTGATGGGGTAAGGACAGCTCTTGGCACTGACCACACCCACCCCTGGCAGCCTCCACATCACTTGCTAGAAAGTGAGTTGCCAAGTGTCCTGGCTTGAATTAGGAGTCAAGAAGATGCAACCAACCGATGCACAGAAAACTCAGCCCCCAGATCAGCTCTTTCTAGTAATGCAACTAGACAGGCCCTACAAACCTGGGATTTATACTGGTAAATCTTGGTCTCATGAGGGCCCAGCTCAATTTGTGCAGAAATTCCACCAATGGTGGAGAGTTGATTTAGTGTCAGAAAAGGGTATTTGAAACAAGTGCGTTTTCCTTTACGACGAGTCTTTTAACATCAGGAGAGAAATACAGCTGATTGGAATTGATTTGTGTACGTGGCTGTTTGTGTGAAGTGTCACAGCATGTTTGATGGGAACATAGAAACAAAGAAGGAGAAAGGACAGAAACTGCTCTTCTGGAAGGTGCAGAGCAGAGAGTACAAGAGAATGCATCTTACGGAACAAGGCTTGGCCCTCCAGGTTGCTGTTGAATCGGGACTCAGTCCCTTAATTGCTGTGTGACTAACAGCAAATTGCTTGAGGTCTCTAAGCCTTGGTTTCAACATCAGTAAGAGGGGAATAATGAGTGTCTACCTCATGGGCTGTGGGAAAGATTAAATCAGTGCATCTGAAAGGCTGATTTTCTTCTACTTAAACTTCCTCCCTAAAAGGCACTTCCAGGAAAAGGCCTTATAAAAGCCCATCTTACTTAAGCATAGCAGTCTAATGATGGTTTGGAGTGTGTCCCATACGGGAGAGCCCACAAAAGAAGACTTAAAATGTTTCTTTTCTGTACAGAGTTCTTTATTGTTATTTATTTATTTACTTATTTATTTATTTGGAGACGGAGTTTCGCTCTTATTGCCCAGGCTGGAGTGCAATGGCTCGATCCCGGGTCACTGCAACCTCTGCCTCCGGGGTTCAAGCAATTCTCCTGCCTCAACCTCCCAAGTAGTTGGGATTACAGGTACCCGCCACCACACCCAGCTAACTTTGTATTTTTACTAGAGACGGGGTTTTGCCATGTTGGTCAGGATGGTTTTGAACTCCTTACCTCAGGTGACCTTCCTGCCTTGGCCGTTCAAAGTGCTGGGATTACAGGCTTGAGCCACCGCGCGAGTTCTTTATGATTTAAAAGACACTTGCAACCATCTTACCGCATTTAACCACCTCAAAGAGTCCCGTGTGTTCTATAAGTCAGGTGTTATTTATTCCTCTTTTAAAATGAAACATGGACATAGAAAAGTAAATTTCCAAAATTCATAGTTTTGTTTCTTAAACATGGTTGGAGGGACACATAAATGACTTATTAAGAATCACACAATTAATGAAGTAAGAACCTGGGATGAGATTTTGTGCTGTCTGACTCCAAGTGTAGTGTATTTAATAAGAGGAAAGAACTTTAAGGTACAGAAAAGACTAACTGCAGAATTTCAACATAATCGAACACGTCAAGGAGTGGAGGGTTTTTCTGGGGTCTCTGCTCTAACATTCTGCAGAAACCCAGCTGTCCATGGAAAGCCTCACCCCTGCCAAGATGTATTATACCAACAGCAAGACTTTCAACCTTCTCTTGGTCTTAATCTTTCTGAGTGTGTCTCCCTTCATTGTCTCTTCTAATAAATATATTAGAAAATATGTCTAGAAAACAGTTATGGAAAATATGTCTAGAAAATAATATTAGAAAATAATATATATACTACAAAATATAATAGAAAATGTCTTGAAAATAATATTAGAAAATGACAATGAACATATTTATCTATTGCGACGTAATAAGTTACCCCAAGACTTAGTGACTTAAAACAAATCACATTTATTATCTCATAGTTTCTGTGGGTTAGGAATCTGGCCATCCCTTAGCTTGGCTCTCTGCTTCTGGGTTGGCCGTGAGGCTGTAGTCAAGGTGCTGGCTGGGTCTGCAGTCATCTCCAAGCTTAACTGGGGGCGGATTGACTTCCAAGCTCATCAAGTTGTTATTGGCAGGGTTCAGTCCCTGTAGGCCTCAGTTTCTCCGTGGCTGCAGGCAGGAGGCTGCCCTCCTTGTTATGTGAGCTTCTCAGTAGGACAGCTCACCACATGGCAGCTTGCTTCATCAAAGAGAGAGAGAGAGAGAGAGCGCGCAAGTGAATATGAGACAGAACTCACAGCCTTTTGTAATCTAATCTCTGAAGAGACAACCTATCACTTTTGCTGTATTCTGTTCATTAGAAGTGAGTCACTAGATCCATATCACACTCAAGGGGAAGATATTTTACAAGGAAGTGCATACCAGGAAGTAAAGATCAGTAGGCGTCCTCTTAGAAGTCTGCCTACCACAGGCCTCTTTTGTAGAGAAGCCTTCAAGGCCAGACCTGATCTCTACTAACTTCGTTTGCTGGTTTCTATTTTGAAATTGGTAGTCCTTCTTAGAACTTTGTGATAGCAGTTGTGAGGGTATTATCTCAATAAAGCCTCTAGCCAACTGGCTTTACAATGGAGCAACTGGAATGAAATCTGAGTGATACATCAGTAATGTCCATGATTGGCTAGAATGAATGAAAACGGGTGTGCCTCAGCATTGGGTAAACCTCCAATTCTTTTTCTCTTTCCTTAACTCAATTTGTTCTGATGATATACAAAACCATAGGGCAAACTTTTTCAAAACAGTGACAGGGAATTTCTTGTCCCTGTACCACTACCCCCTGCAAAGGTAGGTGGTCTGAATCCAGGAGCATGGGTACTGATGCCAGCTCTTGGGGCTAAGGCGATGGTGACTGCAGCCATGCTCTGATCATCTTGGCCCAGCAGATATTCCCATGGGGACACGTCCAGTGTGCCTTGAAATAAGACCCTGTTGCAGGCTAGGAGTATGGGGTCTCACACACCCAGATGCACATCATCAATTTGGAAAGTCCTTTTTATTTTCATTCATTTAAATGCTTCTGTTTTCTGTTTGTTTTACGAGGAGTTAGTTTCATTAGTGCTACTGAGTCCATGTGTTCACCCACCACAGTTGAGCCTTACGTTGATATCTCTCTTTCCCTTCAGTGTACTCAGGCCCTGCAGAGAACATGTGAAGTCCTCACGGCTTGCACTCCCCGTCATTGGACTAGCAAGTTCATGAAGACTTACCTGTGTCTTTGTCTCTCTCTTATTTAAAAGCCATGATGGCTCCCTGCATGTCTGCAGGAGATGCCAAGGTCTTCACAGTCCAGCCCTGGTCTGCCTCTCTGAGACTCTCCAGCTGCCTGGCTGGGCCTCCTGTCTACACAACAGCTAGAATCCCATGCCACCTGAAGGTGTTGAAACAAATCATGCACTTCCCAGGCTCTGTTGCTTTCTTCACCCCTTCCCTTTACTTGGGAACAAATGTCCTCCCTCCCTGACACCCTCTGCACATCTCTCGCTAGCCATCACTGGTGCATCTGCCAAGGCCCAACTCAAATGTCCACTTTCCTTTGGAGCCTCCCCTGACCTCCTCCTCACTTTAGGTGGAGCACATGTGTAAATAGTAGCTGCCATGGGTGCTGCACCCGGATCCCTGTGGCATTTACAATATTTGCACAGGCAGTGTGACTTTCAATGGCCAGCACCAGCTGCTCTACCTGAGGGCTTTCTCTGTCTGCTCACTCTGCCCTTGCATGGGGCAGATTGAAAATGTTGGGGGTTACCTCCCTAGGAAACCCCTCTACCAATGACTGCTGGTTCCCCACCCCTGGACAGGGTGTTTCTGAGGCAAGATAGCCCAGAGAGGTCTCCTGTGGAGCTGAGCTCCTCCTGTCTGGAGTAGCAACTGGTGACAATGAACCCTGCCTGGCTTCCTTCCCTCCCCTGGGTTACTTTGTCACTCCCCTATCCGTGGTTTCTCAGTTGACTTCGAATGATCTATTTGTGCTTGAAGCTTTGCTTTGGAGTCTGCTTCTGCGGAACCCACACTGAAAACAGAGCCCCTCCTCTGTGCTTATGCTCACTCTACACATTTATTACAGCCCTTACATTGCACTTGGGGGTATCCAGCATCATGCTCCTACACAGTGACCTCCTTGAGGGCAGAAACTCTGCCTCCCCAAGGCCTGGTGCAGTGCTGGGCATACATCTGGTGCCCATACTTTTGGCGAGTTGATTCTCTTGTGCTCATTTCCCTAATTAAAAGTTTTTTTTTTTTAAGTTTTCATGGGGGCTGGTTGGAGCTTAGGTCCTCATCTTGCACTAAAGAGTGAAGTGATCCAACTATCTTGGCAGCCACTGCTCTACTGCTGTCACAGCCCTTTCGGTGAGAAGGTTGCCCAGAGCCTTAGGTAGCCAGGTGATGACAGTGGCTGCCCTGTCCTGGCCACTCTGTAAGAGACTGTGAGGTTGCATCCTTCCTGACTTGGTACAGCATCTGATCTCATCTGCTTGATCCTGATTCTATTGTTACAAATGACAAATTGGGAGGAAAGTAAACGAGCTATTGAGAATAAAATCTCCTCCTGCCAAGTGGTAATGCCCCGGAGAGAGGGAGGACATATCTCCCGTGTCATTATGGGGATAAATTAGATGTCTGCTGAACTTCTCCCACACATGCTCACTGGTCAGATTTGGGACTTCACATCAGAATTGTCACCCAGTCTGGGAGAAAAGCATTTAGCAAGGAAAGGGGTGGAGACTGCCATTTTGGAAGGGCAGTTAAGTTCTCAATAGAAAGTCTTTCCCACAGTATTATTCTGTGAAGACGCTGTTCTTTTTTTTTTTTTTGGTTTATAATTACTTTACTTTTCTAAAACTTTTTTTAAAGTTTTTTTGAGATGGAGTTTCACTCTTGTTACCCAGGCTGGAGTGCGATGGCGTGATCTCTGCTCACTGCAACCTTTGCCTCTTGGGTTCAAGTGATTCTCCTGCCTTAGCCTCCTGAGTAACTGGGATTACAGGCACGCACCACCACGCCTGGTTAATTTTTTGTATTTTTAGTAGAGACGAGGTTTCTCCATGTTGGCCAGGCCGGTCTCGAACTCCTGACCTCAGGTGATCCACCCGTCTCGGCCTCCCAAAGTGTTGGGATTACAGGTGTGAGCCACTGCACCTGTCCTATAATTACTTTACTTTATTTCAGGGGGAAAAGAGGAAGACACCAGGAAGTTCTTCACCAGCCAGAGTATCACACTCCTACCAAGTGCATCTCTGTGAAGACAAAATCCCAGAATGCAAGAAACATTCTGAGGATGTTTGCTGAGCTCTGCAATTGAGAGAAAGGTCTGTGACTTGCCAAAGGTAGGGAGGAGGCCGGGCGCCCTGGCGGCTTGGCTGCATGGTCTGGTTGGCCCTAGCCTGGTCTGGCCAGTGCCCCACTTGCCTTTGGGGCTTGAGAATGTTTCCCATGGGGCAGGAGGATGAGAACAAGGCCTCCTCTTAGCAGGGCTGATGAAGCTCCTCCTTTTTCTCCCCTGAGTCTCTGTGGAGTTCACATTTGTGGGCACTTCCCTTGGGAGAAGCCCCACTGAATCATCCACTGAAAATAGGTTTATGGTGCACGGAAGGATTTTTTTCAATAGCAGGCCCTTAATGAATTGTTACAACCTTGGGCACAATAAAATGAATACCAATGTGGAGCGTGCGGAGGGTGCAGAGTTGCCAATCATCTTTTTGGGAGGACTATACTTTGTTCTGAGATTAATCTTTCTTACTTTGCTTTTTCAAATTAAGATGTCTTTCTTTAAGAAGTATAAATATATGGGAGCTGTTTTTTTTTTTTTTAATATTTTTACTTGGCCAAATAAAAAAGTTGGCAATCCTATCATTTTCAACACCCTCTTTAAAAAATATTTTAAAATAGATATGTGATATACAAAAGATAGGGAACTGATTTATAGGAAGAGTTTAAGTCCCCATGAAGTCCTCACCCAATCCTGACTTTGGACTTTCCGAGAAGAAGTACACTTTGCCCTCCATGGGCCTGGCTTTCCTTATCTGTGAGAGCAAGGAAGAGACTGGGCCGTCTAGTTCCACGCAGATCAGTTGAGAGAAGTCACTGGAAGAAGAAAATGTTATGGGAATTATGGAAGGTTGGGAAGAAATGGTCTTTGCAGATGAGATTAAGTTAAGGATGTTGAGATGGAAAGATTGTTTTGCATTATCCAGCCAGGCTCTAAATGAAATCATATGTATCCTTACACAAGGGAGGCAGAGGGAACTTTTACACACAGAGGAGAGTGCAATGTGAAGACAGAACATGAGATGTGAATGTGAAGACACTGGCCTTGAACACTGGAGGAATGAGGCCACAAGCCAAGGAATGCAGGGGCTACCAGACTCCCCCAGCACCTCCGTAGGGAGCACAGCCCCCTGACACTTTGATTTCATCCCAGCAATGCTGATTTCGGCCTTCTGACCTCCAGAACTGTGAGAGAATAAGTCTGTGGTTTTAAGACACCCAGTAGGTGGCCATCTGTTACAGCAGCCACAGGGAACTAATGCAAGAATACAGATTGCAGGCTCCTTTAAAGCAGGATCTAATTACGACTCCTCAGCAGTGCCTTGTCCTTTGCATGGAGCCGCCCACAGCTGCAGATGAAATGTATTAGCACTTCTCTACTTATTTAAGGTCAATCTTTTTGAGTCTTCTTTTCTGGGACCTGCAGATATTTCCTGTTAACCAGGATCTTAGGGGACACCCAACCATGGTTCTTTCTCAACATCATCTCTGGAGGCATCAGCTGTCTCCTTGACATCACACACCAAAGGATGCACTTTCTAAGGCATTGTTTAGGACTTAGGAGAGGCATAATTTTTAGCAATGAGCTGAGAGATGGGGTGGGTCCTTGCCACATCCTCCTTCCAACATTGCTATGACAGCTTTGTGTTTTTTTGGGTCCCAAGTCAGTTCTGAGTAGGACCTGGTTTGCTTTCAAACCTTATAAATGGCTACTAAAGCTTAAATTGTGTACCCCGAATTCATATGTTGAAGTTCTAACTGCCGGTACCTCAGAGTGTGACCTTATTTGGAAATAGTGTCCTTGAAGCTATAATTAGCTTGGATGAAGTCATTAGGGTGGGCCCTGACCTAGTTTGACCAGTGTCCTTATAAAAACGTGGAAGTTGGACAAGGACACACCCACCGGGAAAGCACCATGAGAAGATGATGGCAGAGACCAGGGCGACATGTGTACAAGCCAAGCGAAACCAAAGGTGGCCAGCAGCCCTTGTGAAGCTGGAGGAGAGGCCTGGAATAGATGCTCCCTCCCAGCGCTCAGGGGGAACTGACCCTGTCTGCACCTTGACCTTGACCTTCTGGGCTCTAGAACCATAAGACAGCATGTTTCTGTTGTTGAAGCTACCTGGTCTGGGGTGCGTGGTACTTTGCAGCCAGAGTGAATGAATGTGGTGACACTGACCTGTGCACTGTATGTCTTGTCTGCAGCTTGCTGGTAAACGAGGGAAAAAGCAGGGAATCGGTGGTGGGGAAAGGGTAGGGGGAGAAGGGAGTAGGACCAGAGCAGCTTTAGAAGTGCAGCCTTGAGTCTGAGCAAGAATCCTTCTATGTCCAGCTTTGTGTCTGGTGCCTGTGATAAGAAGGCCGGCGGAGTGCCTCTCCAAGCCACCTCCCTGCTCTGATCCCTCCTGGGGGACCCAACCTTTTCCTCTAGATAGGGTCAGCTAAAGAAAGTAACATTGCAATCACACCTTCCAAGCTGCCCTTCTTTCCCTCCTCCTTCAATCTCCCCCCACCCCCGTTCCCCCTTGTTTCTAAGTGCCCAGCCTTCTCCGAAGAGAGGGGACCATCTGGTTAGTCCTTGTTTACTGCACACCCTGCCAGTTTGAGCTTATTAATCATATTTACCCAAGTATCTTAATTACTCCCTGTCTAGCAACTTGCTTTGCACTCAGCTGTTGACCCCTCTTTTTTTATTCCTTTCTATCATTAATCATAGGAGCAGCGTGGCTAGAGGAATTCCTGCAGCTTAGATTTCGCTGGCACTGTTACCACTCCCAGAGAGGAGCGGCTGGAGTTCACGGCTGGTTTCTGACAAACTTCCTAATTAATCTGCTAAAGATCAGAGGAGGACTAATAGGAGCTGAAGACTGTGTGCGAGACCAGCCCTCCGCCCTCTCGCTTTGTGTGTGCACGTGTGTGTGTGTGTGTGTGTGTGCGCGCGCGCGCGCGCACGCACGCGCGCGCACATGTGGTGCTGAGCTTGGCAGGGGAGAGATGGCCTCACTAGCAATTGAGCACAAAGCATTCCTGCTGCTGTTGCTGCCACCTACCTTCCCTGCTTTGGGAGGATAAATTTTCTCCTCTTGCTTAGAAGTTTAAGGGAGTCACCTAAGCCTTCTTCTCCCAGATACAACAGCGGAATAAAGTATCTTCCAAGCAACACTATTTTTTTTTTTTTTTTTTGAGACGGAATCTCACTCTGTCACCTGGTTTGAGCGCAGCAGCGTGATCACGGCTCACTGCAACCTCCACCTCTCGGTTTCAAGTGATTCTCCTGCCTCAGCCTCCCGAGTAGCTAGGATTACAGGCGTGTGCCACCCACCACGCCTGGGTAATTTTTGTATTTTAGTAGAGACGGGGTTTCACTATGTGGGCCAGGCTGGTCTCAAACTCCTGACCTCTGGTGATGTGCCCACTTCGGCCTCTCAAAGTGCTGGGATTACAGGCATGAGCCACCGCACCTGGCTGCAACCAACTTTTTTGTGGAATACAGGATCTTGATGTTTGGGTGCCTGAAGGCAGAAGCTGCTGCACATGGAATGGATTAAAGGTCTCCCCTCTGCAACCAAAAATCCTTGGGATCCCAGGAGCAAAAGATGCTCCAGCGCACAGGACAATTCAGGAAGGCCCGAGGTGATACTGAAGACTGCAGAGACATCCAGCTCTGTTGTGTCTCCGGAGGTGTCCAGACTTTGCAGACAGACGTTGCACATAAAGAGCTGAAAAACCGAGGAAGCTGAGCTGGAGAAGGAAATCACTTCTACTTAGCCTTGACCTGCGTCTGATGCTATGGGGCCTCTTAGGGTTACCTCATGCTTCATGCACCCCTTTCTCTGCTCCTCAGCAGAAGGCAGGGAGCAGGGAAGTGGGTCTGTGCCTCCTTTCTCCCTGCCAGGCCTGACTCTCCAGGCCGAAAGACACCATTAAGGAGTATAATTTGTTGATCCAGGCTCTCCTTGCGTTTCAGTGCAGAGTGGCATCGTTTTCTTTATGACCTCGTAAAGTCACAGCCGAGAGGCCGATTTGGAAAACAAACTGCCTCAGGTTGACAGATAATTAGATACAGGGGACATATTATATGCCTTTGCATATAAATGTGCTCCAAGGCGTGTTGGTTCATCTGAAGTTGAGGTTAAAGGCGCGCCAGGTATTCCTGACACATCAGGATATATATTTTCATACAGTCTCAGGCGCCGTGTTGGTTTTATAGGCCTTTCATCCTGGTGCTGACGGATGGGGTGTGAGCGCGACCCAACTTAGAAGAAAGGGACTCCCTTGCATAGGGGCCTCCTGGCATTTTGTTTTGTGTTCTCCCTCTCCACCCCCACTTTCTGTCCTTCCTGGGAAAGGAACTGTTCTTTGGGCCTAGGATTCTGCAGTGAGTGACTAATGGCCCGAGTAGGAGGGACCGGGACTCATTTTTCTTTTCTGGACTCTAACAGGCCCAATTAATTCAGCTACAACATGGGCCCTTACAAGCTTGGGACGAGCCTGGGTGGAATTCTGTATTGAGAGTAAGAAAAGGGATGGAAATAGATGTTTTCCAGAAGGTTCTGTGGACTCTGGGGGTGACCTGTGGACAGCTGCTGCTGCCCACTACCTGGCAGTTTGGCTACGTGATACGTGTTGGCCTTACAAGGAGATCCCCCTTACCCTGGAACCTACTTTGCCAGAGCAGAACTTGAGCCTCAGACACACCAGAGACGAGGGGGAAGCTTTGCTTTTTCCTCCAGTGGCAGGAAGCTCTGGGCTGGGGAAACGTCTCTTTGAACACAAAGTTCCAGTTGCATTCATCCACAGGAAAATGTAAAGAGCTTAATTTAATGCCCTCTGGGAGTCATTTCGATTTAAAAGTGGCATTATAGCTTGTGGCTAGAAGAATGGGCTTAACGGTTAGTCACCTTCTGTTTGGGCATGTCATTTAATCTCTTTGAGGCTGTTTCTTCATCTTAAAATATGAGTGAGAAGGTAGTACCCACCTTATAATATTGAGAAGATTAACTTAGGGAAAACACGTAGCGCAGGGCTTCACCCATGGTAAGTATTTCATAAACGGTAACTATTTTTAACACTGACAATTCGCAGAGTTAATACTAATAAAAAATGATTACAGAAGAGGACGCCTCCACCCACAGGAAGCAGCCAGCGCAGTGGGGAGCTGTTTGACCAGCGGAATGTTCTCAGCAGCTGCCACACGTGGAGGTGTGGAGGTAGCAAGCAGAGTGGGGGGCGGAGGGGGACCCCTGGTTCCTGGGAGGCCTGGGTCCTGCTCTTCCATGATTAGCTTCGCAGTCTTGAGCACGGCACTCCCTCTCTTCCCAGCTTAGTGTCGTCATCCGTAAAATGAGGGGTTCTCTGAGGGTCTGCCAGGGCTGCTGTGTGATCCGTGACAGCGTGGCATGTGGTGTGGTATGTGATGCATGTTCCCGCCTGCGGGGAGGCCCTCTCCCTTCCCCCACCAGGCCTCTGGGCAGCACTCGCTGTCATCCTTGCTTCTGGAACAGGCCTGTGCTATTTTCCAGGCCAAACTGGAGGGCTGAGGGGGTCTATTAAGAAGACTTCAGGGAGATGCTGGAACAATTCTTGAAATTACCCTCCTCTTTAAATCTTGCCATGGCCCTATTAGAAAAGCTAAGGGGGCAGAGGGAGAGGAGAGAGCGGGGAGAGGAGAGAGAGAGAAGAAGGAAGAAGGAAAGGGAAAAGTAAGAAACCCCATAGCCCGACCCTCAGCCCTGTTGAAGGAGATGATATAAATAGAGTCGCTGTCACTTTGATGAATTAAATCCTCCGTTAATTAGGACGCATCGATTTAAGGGTTGTCCAACCAGGTAGTCCTTTTCCCTTCCCAGCAAGTCATAGCTCACGGAGGAGGCATGAGAGGGATCGTTTTCCGTGTCTGGCTTGATTGCTGGTTTCTTTCTTACTAGGCTCCATTAATTATCCTAGAATGTGGTCACCCAATTTTCTTCAACATGGGCCATTCTCCTTTCAGCGGGATCTTGGCAGCAGACTGCCACAGGAGCTCTGGGGAAAAAGGACCAGTGGGATCCCAGTACCTCCTGAGAGACCACCACCCTCCCCGCCTCCAGCTCATGCCCAGCTCTGAGTCAAATGGACTCTTCCTGTTGTACTGTGAGGTTGCGCAAACCTTAAAAGGCAAACACTGCTGGGCGCGGTGGCTCAGGCCTGTAATCCCAGCACTTTGGGAGGCCGAGGTGGGCGGATCACGAGGTTGGGAGATCGGGACCATCCTAGCTGACACGGTGAAACCCTGTCTCTACTAAAAATATAAAACAATTGGCCGGGCATGGTGGCGGGCACTTGTAGTCCCAGCTTCTCGGGAGGCTGAGGCAGGAGAATGGCGTGAACCCGGGAGGCGGTGGAGCTTGCAGTGAGCAGAGATTGCGCCACTGCACTCCAGCCTGGGTGACAGAGTGAGACTTCGTCTCAAAAAAAAAAAAAAAAAAAAAAAAAGGCAAACACAGTGAGGGTCTCTGGCTTGCTGTGTGGACAGCCCACTCTCTGACAGGCAGATCATCTGCAGCTATCCCTGGGCTAGGAGCTGGAAGCCATTCTTGTGAACTACTCCTTATACCTTGAGCTAAACCTCTTTGGGTCCCAGAAGTCTGAGGCTCCAGCTGCCTGGCAAGACTGAGTCTATATGATTTCTTGAGTACAAGTAGTTTGGCATTTTAAAATACTGGATAAACCGCAATGTAAACTTAGATTGCATTTCAGATTGTAAACAATGACCCCAGTGCTTCATGTTAAATCAGAAATGAGCTATTAACCAAGCTAGTCCTCTTATGAATGAGCCCCTAACCCTGATCCAGGGATCCTTGAACGAAAATCATCAAAATGATTTATCTTCACTTTACCTATTGTCTCACAAGAATCTCATTACTCAGGGAAAAGGAGGGTGTTCTTCAGGGGACAGAGGGCATGGGGGAGGGGACTTCCTTATAACTCAACTTTCAGAGGGAGCTGAGTTGTAAACAGATGGAACAAGGTGTGTACGAGAAGCCTCTTAGATTTAATCTTTCATATCAAGGCTCTTGCTGAAAATTCTGGCACCGCTGTGAAATGAAGGGAGCTCTGACACACAGAGACACCCTCCTTGCCTTGCCAACCTTCCCATACACAGTCATGCGCACCGAGAGCAGGTACCAATACTGAAAATGCCTTTCTGGAGTTGCCTCAGTATAAACCCTTGACAACTTAGCAACAGCATCAAGTGAGGAAGCAGTTTCCTTGATCTGGGGAAGAAGAACCAACTCATAAACATGGAACTGTGCACACTGCCTCTTCCTTTGCTGTGTGGATTGGCTGTGGTTCTGCCCTGGCACTTGGATGTTGCTCGGGCTGCTTGGGAGGAAGCCCAGCCTGGGTCAGGTGGTCATAAGCCAGAGCCCCTGTCCTGTCCCCAGGACTGGCCTCCCTCTGGGGTCCAGCATGGCTCCAGTGCTGAGGCTCCCACTGCTGGAGAATGTGCCCTCTCCTCTCTTTGTTTCCATACCAAGGGGATCTGCAGGATAGAGGGCAAATTATTCTTAGCAGATTGGGGCTATGGGTAAGCCGGAAGGGATGAGGGAGAGAGGAGAGAGGAGAGGAAAGGGAAGGAGAGAGGAGGGCAGGGGTCAGGTAGAGGAGAGAGACAGCAAGAAAAAATAGAAAAAAAAATAGGAAATAAAGGTTGCAAATACAAAGGGAGATTAACAAGGAGCAAAAGAAGGGAGGCAGAAGAGGGAGAAACAGAGAAGAGGAACAAAGAAGACATTTCCAAAAAAGATGTGAGCACACCAGGCAGGAGGTAGACAAGGAACAAGGAGAAAGGAAGAAGTGAGACAAGCTGGGAGAGAAGAGGCAAAGGCAGCCAGGAGCAGGGAGAGGGGAGAGAGGAGTGGGAAACCCCAGGGTGTGCAAGGAAAAATATGAGGGAAGCCAGTGGGAGGAAGGTGAGGAAGAGGAGAGAGAGCAGGCACTGGGTGGGGAAGAGGCGAGCGGGAGAAAGCCTGTGCTATGTGGATTATTGTGTGTTTGTCATCTGGAATGGTATAAGCTGTAGGTACAGCAACTCCCGCCCATGATTTATGGTCCCTGTCAGGCAGGGACCGCGCTTTGTCTGCTGTAGCGTGGACGATGAATGCTCTGCTGTCATCCCAGCCTGGCCAGCCTTTCTCTCTCTCTGCTCCCAACGCCGGCTCCCCATTTCACGCCAGTGAACATAAACAATCTTTTGTAAACCTGACAGTCACACTTGCTTCTTTGGAAACATAAAGCAGAAATGTATGACTCGGCTTTCATTACCCAATTTCCTACGCTATATAAAAACACTCAGGAAAGACATGTAAGTGGTCACGAAACCTGGGAAACTGGAAGTGTCCTGGAGGGAAAAAAAAAAGGAAGAGGGGGGAGAAAGGGGCTGTAGGGTGGGAGGGAGCTGGTGAGGAGAGGAGACGATGTGTCTAACTCCACCACATCCTTCCCAGAAAACGCCGGCTGATAAACGGGCCGTGCAGGCACATAATTATATTACATTTCTGAATAATAGACATTTCCTGCCTGAAGTGTTGCTTTTTTTCCTCCTTCTCCTTTTAACCCAGAGTGCAGTAATGAAACAGTCTTGAGATCAAAGCTGCCTGATAATGTGGCTTTGTTTTTTCTCCCTTTTTCTGCTTTACATTTTTTTCTTCCCCACTAGCCATTTGGCAGACTCCAGGAAGTGAAAAGTGTAACTTGTTTTTAAAGAGCAGT
>NC_037676.1:36165216-36184736 GCF_003255815.1 Theropithecus gelada | reverse complement strand
AAAAAAAGATGGGCAGTGGAGAATCTGCATCCGTTTTGACAGCCAGGCCAGCGTGGGACAGGTGGGAGGCCCTTGGCAGTGGGGGGATGCTGGGTGGCTTTGGAATCTGCTGAGACCCGGCCTAGAAGCCACTGGACATTTTCCGAGGCTTTTCTTTAGGGAATAATAACTTCTCTTCCAGCCTTCAGTTACATTCAGCTATAGTCTCACGCCTATCAGAGGGGAGAGGTGCCCAGGGTTTGGAGCCTGGGTGCTTTCATTATGTGGGGTCCTGGCCTTGATGGTCTGGGCGGTCAGAGTCCTGGAGATGTTACTTCAGCAACACTGCAGGCCAATGGGATTCCTGGCTTTGTGGATCTGGAAGTGGAGAGCTATTTGCTAATTATTTTAATCATCTTTCCCCTGCCCCCGCATTCTTTGAGATCAAAATCTTTGAGAGGCATTTAGGGAGTTGCTTTAGTTTGTCCAGGTGGTTGCTTTTGGACAGAAGAGAACCTTGCAGCAGCTACTGGGGAAGAGTCAACTGAGCAACATTGCAGTGGCGATGCCAGTGCACATCCTGGGCCTGGGAACTGATGCAGAGATGGAGGAGTCCTTCTGCTTCCCTGAACCTCAGCTTTTCTAGAAAGACGGACATTCCACCCACCTATCTACACATCAAACGCACACATGCCAAGTGCACACACACGCATATACAGAAATATTAGGACAGTCTTTCAAGGACTGGAACATTAAAATTCAAAAGAGGTTTTGAATACTTACTATATGTCCAACACTATACAGTCATCGCTTGGTATCCGTAGAGGATGCGTTCCAGAACTTCCTACATATACCAAAATCCATGAATGTTCACGATCCTTACATCAAGTGGTGTCGTATTTGCATGTAACCTATACACATCCTCCTGCATACTGTAAATCATCTCTAGATTACTTATAATAACTAATAGGATGTCCATGCTGTGTAGTTATTACACTGTGTTGTTCAGAGAATAATGACAAGAAAAAAAGTCTGCACGTTCAGTACAGATGCAGACATTCATTTTTTTTTGAATATTTTAAATTTGTGATTGGTTGAATCCATGGATGCAATGAGGAACCCATGGATACGCTACCCATGGGTAGGAAGGGACAACTGTAATAGCTTTTATAAGATGTATGTCCTCAAAATGATTTTTGCTTAATTGGAGAGTTTCCAATATACTGATAAAGCGGTGTAGAGCTTGGACAGAAAGAGTGGCTCTAGACATGCATGTGACACCAAGAAGGCTTCCTTCTCGTCCTTCTGTCTCACCCCATCCATGCCTAAAATTTATTCATGATTGTTTCCTTGACCTCCTCCATAGAAACCTCTTGGCCTCCACACCCATGCTGAATGGTCTGTCCCCTCTGGATGTGCGGAACTTACTGTCCGCTCCTCCCCTGTAACTAATCAGATGCTGTCCCATGCCAGCTCTCACGTGGCTCTCGAGTCTTCATGTGTATTTCAAGGGGCAGAGATTTTAATCATGTCTTGTTCCTCTGTGTATCCCCCGCTGCAGTCAATGGCGGGAGGGGGTGGGGGCGGGGGATGGTTCTATACAGCACACTCTACACCTTGGGAAAACATACATCCCAAGATTATTTATAATTCCCTAATTTACCCCCACAAAGGAAGGTGTGTTTGTGTAGATTTCTGACTTTTCTCCTAACAACATTTCCATAAGGAGGTTAGTATAATTTTAAAACCTTCACAATTTAAAGTATCTTTTTTAACTAATTTGATGGCCATTTATTTTTCACAAGGAAACAGCTTCTGTTCTTTCAAAAGAATTGCAATGCACATAGTGAGTGTTAAGAATAGGAACCCAGCATAGAGATTTAGGTGCTGGGGGGTCACTAGACTCACACACTGGCTCAACCAACAACCTCTTGATATCCATGATTCTCATTTGGACCTCATTTGGAAAAGATTGTTTCCATTATTTTTTCTGGTTATAGGACTAGGGGTTAGCTCATAAATAGAGGAAACCACTAAGGAAAAATCTACCAAGCATTCATGTAGCTGGTGCCAAAAATCTGTGGATTATTTGAAAGCTAAGTGCATCCTTTATGTCCCTGAACCCTTGCTCACTTCTCACCCTCACCGGGCCTCTTCAGTCTTTCCTTCCTATAATCTAAAAAGGCTCTAGTGAAAACACATAGACTCTGCCTTCGGATCTGGTTTCAAGTCCTGTTTCTACCACTTTACTAAATGTGTTGTCTGTGATGGTTTGGATGTTTGTCCCTTCCAAACCTCATGTTGAAATATGATCCCTGCTGTTGGAGGTGGAGCCTAATGGGAGGTGTTTGGGTCATAGGGGTGGACCCATCGTGGATGGATTCATGCCCTTCCTGGAAGGGTGGGGAGTGAGTTCTCACTCTGTAAGTTCCTGTGAGAGCTGGTAGTTAAAAAGAGCCTGGCACCTTCCTGCTCTCTCTCTGGCGTCACCATGTAATCTCTGCACACGCCAACGCCCTCTGCCTTCCACCATGAGTGCAAGCAACCTGAGGCCCTCACTAGAACCAGATGCTGACACTATGCCTTGAGTACAGCCTGCGGAACCATGAACCAGATAAACCTCTTTTCTTTATAAATTACCCAGCCTCAGGTCCTCCTTTATAGCAACACAAATGGACTAAGACATCATCTAAGACAAATAACTACCTTGAAGTTCAGTTTCCTCATCTGTAAAATGGGCAATGTAATGACTCCCGTAGAGGGATTGTTGTGAGGATTACATGTACAATAACTACTACATAGTAGCCACGTAATCAGTGCCCATTCCTTTTCTTTCTTCTTATTCACTACAAACTTATCCTTCCATTTCATGCCATTCAAAATGCAGAGTTTCAGAAACCCCAGTGCTGGCAATACTTAAGGAAGAAATAGACAGGCAGCTCACTGAGCTCTTCCAACCATGATATACAGACTCTGATACAGACTTGGATTTCTTTGGGGCTTTGGAGGAGTCTTTTCTCTGTTATTGTTAGGCATGTTCATTGGACAAACAAAGTAAGCACGATGAGATGAATTTAATACCTGTCAGGCCTCGGAACAAATGCCATTGATCTTGCTGATACTATATAAAAAGCAGGAAAGTGGATTTGGTTTGGTCCTATGGCAATTTATAAGCCTTTGGCCTCCCTAGTTAATTTTCACTAGGACAGACATTCTTTTGCCTGCTGGGAGGAGAAGTAGCTACTCACAAAAGCTGCCTGTGCTGTGCCATTAGGAAAGGGACTCAGAAGGAGGGCATCTTACATTTGCAAAAACTGGAGGAGTAGCAAGCAAAGAGGGAGGCGGTGGGGATATAGTTGAACTTCATGTTAGCAGAGTTCAATACGTGGAAATCATAGGTCCTCTCTTGTCTCTAACTGTCCCTGCCATATATATAAAATTAAAGGGAGTTATTCATAGTTCAGAAGGAGGGTTTCCTACCTTTTAATGACCCCTAGAAATATCCTGCTTCCTAAATAGGTATACTGAATAATTTACACTCGGCTTAAGCCGTATTACCATCTTATAGGAGAACTTGGGAAGGCAAAAAGATGCTCTTGGAGTGTGTTGTTTTATGGCTATAGAATGGTGAATTTCACTCCCAACGACCAAAAATGGAAGGATTTGCTTTGAGGGGTGATGGTGATAACAGCAGCATGTTTTAACTCATTGGCAGGTTGGGTCTTCTTTAAAATTTTGTCTGAGTCCGTGGAAAAGATCTCTGGCTAGGAGATCTTCCATAGCCCCTCCCATAGGAAGGGCTATGGAAGAGTCCCTATGGGCTTAATGTGTGGGATAAGAGGACCCAGCCAACAAGCTGAGAGAAACAAGTTTTTCTTTTCATTCGGACAGTAGCTGTAGCTGCTGGTTGGTGTGAAAAAGTCTACCACAACTTTGGTCATCAGTTTTAATCTTGTTTGGAGCATCGAGGTATCTCATCTTCTATATCAGTTATCTATTGCTCTATACAACATTACCCAAAGTGTAGTGGTTATTATCTTGCAGTTTTTGTGGGACAGGGATTTGGGAACAGCTTATATATCGGTGATTCTGACTGAGGGTCTTTCATGAGGTTGCATTTAAGACATTGGCTAAGGTGACATCCTCTGAAGCTTGAGCAGGGCTGGAGAAATTCTTCCAAAGATGACTCACTTCCTGACATGGTTTTGGTTCCTCTCTGGCTATTGGCAGGCTGTTGCCACATGGACCTCTGAATAAGTTTGCTTGAGTTTTCTTACCATGTGGCAGCTGGTTTCCTCAAAAGCAAGTGATCCAAGATATAGCCAGGAGGAAGCCATAATGCTCTTTTGACCTGGGAGTCATATACCATCACTTTTGCCATATTCTATTTGATAGAAGTGAATCACTATGTCTAGCTCACTCTCAAGGAAAGGAGAATTAATCTTGACTTCTGGAAGGGATATGTACAAAGAATTAGACAAGATACTTTGAATCTCCATTTTGTCTTATTTCTATTCCTAATTATTCATATAAAAATCATAGTGCCAAACCTTTATTTTATTGCTGAAAATTTCCATTTTCACACCATGTATTATCAAAATTTGATGTTGAAATGGAACAAGATGAAATACAAATAAATGTGATTACAGACATTTATTAAATATGCAAAACCAAATGATATAAAGCTTTGTTTTGACTACTTTCCCTTTATGATTCTTCTCCTTGGGTTATACTGGGTAAAGCCCCTCTTCTACCTTGTGGATTTTCCTTGTAGACTTTTTTTCATTGCCCCAGGGACCTTGACTTTGCTTTCACATTTATGGTCATTCATTTAGAAAATATTTAGGAAATTTGCATGGCCAGTTCAATGAGGTTGTTCACTGCAAGTTTCTGAATCGCAAATAATGGGGGAAGTGCAGTTAGAGGAGCACCTCCTCCATCTTCTTTGTACTGGCCAGTCCCTGCTGTAAATGCAGAGCAGATCAAGTCAGTTAAGATGCGGCTAAACTTGACTGGCCAACTGACCAGTGTCTCACTGAGCATCAGTGTTGGCACTGGTTGTTTACTGGATGGTGAGAAAAGAAAAGAACTTTTATCTGAGGAGTGGGAGTCCTTTTAATTAGCAGGCCCAGAGAGATATTAAAATGAGACAGCAATCACATCCTACTTCCCCCTTGAGCTACGTATTCTTCTCTTGAAACTGCTTGCTATTACTATAAGCTATAAATTAACCTCATAATGCCACACCAGACACTATTAACTACACCCTATTGCTTAACAATGTTTAGCCAATCACTAATCAATGTTATTTCTGTAAACCAGTGAGAATTCCTGACAAACAACTTTGTATCAACCCGCTCCTTGTCCCCCGTTTTGCCTTTAAAAATCCACTTGTAACTGCTATTAATCAGAGTGTATATTCAAGACGACTTGATTCTGTGCTCCCGGGTTGCAATTTCAAGCTTGGCCCAAATACCTTTCTATTTATACTAATGTGGCCTCAGATTCTTCCTTTTAGGTCAACAATAGCTATAAATATGTTTTGGTTGTTTAGTAGAGGGGGTTTCAAGGCAAGTTGTCATAGTCCGGGCATTATCCATACAAAAACTGGAGACTCTTAGCAGGCCACAGAGTAAGGATGACATTCAAGTACATGAAGCTGGTTCTACCTGAAGCTTTCCCAAGTCCCCAGTCAGGTTCACTTATCCAATTATCCATCCATTTCACACACATTTATTAACCTTCTACTGTGGGTCAGGCATTATGCCAAAGCAAGAGATGACAAATAGTGAAACTGCCTTTGCAAAGATGATAACAGTAAGAACATTATGACAGTGAAAGTGATCTGACCTAACCAACTCCATCTTGCCTTTAACTTCTAAGCTGTCCTCGTTCATTCCTGAACATAGGCGGAACTATGTAAAACTGACACATTAGCCACAAAATTAGACATTATGGCTCAGGAGTCACGCAGTCAGAGGCCATAGGTTTCCTAACCTCCCCAATTGCTTTGATGGCTAACATTACTACTCTAAGACCTAAGATTGGTGTTTGAGATATTTTCCAGACCTTGCATTCTGATGCATCAGCTGGCACCACCCAGACTGGTAAAGTGGCTCATCTGGTCTTGTGGCTCCCACCTAGGAACTGGCTCAGTGCAAGAGGATGGCTTCAATCCCCTATCATTTTATCCCTGACCCAACCAATCAGTATTCCCCATTCCCTAGCCCCTGCCTGCCAAACTATCTTTAAAAAGACCTAGCCTCTGAATTTTCAAGGAGGCTGATTTGAGTAATAATAAAACTCCAGTCTTCTATTTAGCTGGCTCTATGTGTATTAAACTCATTCTGTATTGTAAGTCCCTTGTTTTGATAAATCAGCTCTATCTGGGCAGTGGGCAAGGAAAACCCATTGGGCAGTTATAATAGTTTCCAAGTAGGTGGTGAAAAGCACTGGGGTGAGGAAGAAGGGGCAGGGTATTTTTCCTGGCAAAGAGCCAGTCTCAGGGCTGATGTTCAAGGGGCAGTAGAGGGTGGTGACAAAGGAGAGGAAGGGACTCAGGACACTTTTGAAGGCTTTGGCACAGAGAGAAGGAAGAAGACAGAAGCCCTGTGGTAAGAACTGGGTGCAGGGTGGGACCAGCAGCCAGAGATTAGGGAGCCATTCAACTATCAGACTTGAGGCCAAATTAGCGGCAAGTGAGACTCACCTGCTGAAACCCTGAGGTGGGCCTAGAACCTCTTCCATCTCACAGGTCTCAGGAGGGGCAGGACTGGAGGGTGGGTTTCCAGGCAAGCATGATGTCAAGTTTTCTGAGCCAGGGGAGAGGAGAGCTGCAGAAACTGGCAATTCCTGCTGCACCCCAAACATCCCAGCATGGGGGATGGCTCTGCAAAGGAGCAGAGAGAGCCAGGCAAGGGAGCTAGATGGGCCCAGGTAAGAGTCCCTGTCCATCCCTGACACCCACTACACAGGCCCCACTTCTCTGCCTCCTATGGCCAGAATGAAGCCCCCAGATGCACAGGCAGGGGAGACACCCCCAAGAGCGGGCTCCAGGAGAGATGCCCTGTCTTGGCAGATCCAGTGCCAAGGAGCACAAAGCCCCATTGAGGTGCAGGGGAGCTTTCTCTCCTCCCCTGCAGTAGGGCCTGGCTCCTTCTCCTTAGGGGGTTCATTTCAATGTTAATGAGACTAAGAAGGTGAAGAAAGTTGTTTTCTTCTAGAAATTCCATTTCACCCTTCCTTGCTCTCAGAGCATACCTCCCTGATTTAGATACACTGTGTTTAATTAAAACTATGTTTGTTTTTCTTCCTCCTTTGCTCTCTCCACTTCCCTGTGCAGACCTCTTCCTGGGCTGTCTCTCCCTCCCAGCCCCACCAGGCCTTTGGGGAAAGCTTGGTTCGGAAATTTTCTTTCTCTGCCTTGCCAGCTGGGATGCAGAAAAAGGTATGCATTGGGAACTTTATGGAGAGTTGCATACACATGTGCCTCACTTGAGGTAAATGTGAGAGCTCAGGTATAAAAAATCTGGATGCATAAAAACTAATTATTGAGAAGAGGAGGGTTTCCCAATGCATGGGAGAATGCTGGGACAGGGAATTGGGGAGCAGTTCTTTTCGTTAGGGAAGTACTCTTCGCCATTTGATGGGGACTTAGAGGAAGTGTCCTTTATGCAGCCAGCTCCTCTACTGCATTTAAAATAGGGATTAATTCAACAAAATGAAGAATATACAGTTTCATAGAACATAGAGTCATAATAGGTACCATTTATGTGCCAGGTTTTGTGTAAGCACTTGAATGTATCCAGTGAAATTTTTACTGGAGCTTTGATTTATTTTATTAATAATGAAATAATTATATAAATATACATAAAATAAATAATTTGATTTATTTTATTATTAATAAAATAAATGTATAAATATATAGAATCAATAAAATAAATAATAGTAAAATAAATTATTTTATTACTAATAAAATAAAATAAATTAATTAGATAAAATTCAAAAATTTAATAAAATAAATTATTTTATTAAAGGTAATGGCGAAATCGGCAATTATTTTTGCAGCATCCTAATACCTAGTTTACATAGGAAGAAATGACAGCTTAGTTTCTTGTCTAAGCACGTGGGGCTTATCAACAGCAGAACTGAAATCTGACTCCAGGTTTGTCCAATCACAAATCCCACATTTCCCACTGTATCCAGAAAGGACCCTAAAGGTTGAGTCTGAGCAATTCAATCTGTTCTGATTTTTCAGAAGCCTACAACAGCCATAGGTGGGGATTGGATAGGAAATGCTGGCCGTGAGGTTTTTTGCATCAGGAAAGTCCAGATCTTCTGAGAGAAAGACGTGGGAGATAATGGGCTAATTGGAGGCTGTGCTTTGGTTTGACTCCCTCTCCTGGCCCACATCTGGCTGGTGGAGTTTCCAGGCCTGTACTCTTGGTGCTTAGGCCTACTGTCTTCCCATTTCTTTATGTTGACCTTCAAGTTTGCTGAGTAAAATGAGGCACACTTGTCATTAAATGCTTTCCATACATGGCATGCTCAGAGTGGAATGACCTAGTAGTCCTTGTCTATTTCTTTCATTGGTGTTTATCCTCCGGTTCAGGGCTGTACAATAGAAATATAATGCAGGCCCCATGTGCAATTTTAAATTATTTAGGAGTCACATTATAAAAAAGTAAAAATAAAGAAGTGAAATTACTCTGAATAACAAATTTTATTTAACCTGATATATTTAAAATATAAACAGTATGAAAAAAGTAATATAAAAATCAATGAGATATTTTACATTCTTTTTTTTTATTTTTGTGCATAGTATTCAAAATCCAGGGTGTATTTTCCACTTATCGCATGCCTCAATTCTGACTAGCCACATTGCAAATGCTCTCAGATCACATGTGCCCAGCAGCTAAGCAATTCTGAAAGCACAGTAGTTGATCCAGTTACAGGTTCTTCCCCTTGGAGTGGATGTTTCTGATTCCTCTTGACTCAGAAGCAAAGAGCCGAAGGAGCAGACAGGTGTGTCCTCTTGAGCTACTCTCCATTTTCCCTGCTGGTCACCATGTATTCCTTGTAGCAAGCATCATGGGACTGATCCCAACCTTCCCCAGCAAAGAGGAGCTGCAGGGGAGAGAATTTGGGTCTATGTCAACGACTCATGGCCCTAAGTGTGGGAAGCACTTCCCAGGGGGACTGCAAACTGTGGCCCATGAAAAATGCATCTCTTCCTGTTGTGCATTTCTGTTTAGACAAAGTTTGACGAAGTTTCTATAATCAGTAAAGGCAAGCTCGGCCCTAGGAAACCTGTGCAGCTGGTGAGGTTTGATTTTAGTGTTCCCATTTCCCCACTGAGTTTGATTCTCTCCTCCATTCTCAAGGGGCCTAGGCCCCAGTCCAGTGGGAGGTCCAGCTCCACCATGCTTCGCCACCTGAGGAAATCGAACTGTCTTCTTTACAGCTGCTGTGCTCAGCTGGACACAGAATGTATGCAGAGCCTCCCACTGTTCTCATGTCCAGTTCTTCACTGAGTTTGGCTTGAGACTTCTGGGGAAACAGACCTTTGATAGGTGATGTGGCTTGGTTCTGTGTTCCCACCCAAATCTCATCTTGAATTGTAATCCCCACGTGCAGAGGGAGGGACCTGTAATCCCCGCGTGTCAAAGGAGGGAGATGATTGGATCACAGGAGTGGTTTTCCCCATGCTGTTCTCATGATGGTGAGTGGCTCTCACGAGATCTGATGGTTTTAGAAGGAGTTCTTTCCCCTTCGCTTTCTGCTGAGTCTCCTACCACCATGTAAAACATAACTGCTTCCCTTTCTGTCATGATTTTAAGTTTCTTGAGGCCTTCCCAGCCATGCAGAACTGAGTCAATTAAACCTCTTTCCTTTATAAATTACCCAGTCTTGAGTAGTATTTTTTTTTTTATTTTGAACATTTATTTATTTGGAGACAGGGTCTCACTCTGTCTCCCAGTCTGGAGTGCAGTGGTGCGATCTCAGCTCACTGCAACCTCTGCCTTCCAGGTTCAAGTGATTCTCGTGGCTTAGCCTCCCGTGTAGCTGGGATTACAGGCGCCTGCCACACTGCCTGACTAATTTTTTTTATTTTTAGTAGAGATGGGGTTTTACCATGTTGGCCAGGCTGGTCTCAAACTCCTGACCTGAGGAGATCTGTCCGTCTCGGCCTCCCAAAATCCTGGGACTACAGGTGTGAGCCACTGCACCTGGTCCCATTGAGTAGTATCTTCACAGCAGTGTGAAAACAGACTAATACACTTGGTGTAGGAAGATGCGGGGAATGTGTGCAGAACTGGCTGTAGACAGGGAAGGGATAGGTTGAAAAGATATCATGGCTTTTGGGGAGATGACAGTCATCTACTCAACCCTCTGAGCTTTTGTGTCTCTAACCTTGGACAACATAGGGGCAGTGCACCCCCACTTCTGAGACCTGCTGGCATCCTTGGACAGGAATTAAAGCCCTCAAGGTCAGATGTATTCAGATTCAGCTGCTAGTCCTGCTCCAGTTTGCACACAGTCACAGGAGTCATTGTCCCCTTGTGATACTCTCGCTTGCTTCTGGTGTGAGTCCCTCTCTTATATTCTTGGTGCTTTCAAGGATTCATTTCTTGTTCCATAGAGATCTGGTGCCCTAAGCTTATGTCAAACTCTGCTTCAGATGAAAAGCTTAATTCTGGTCTTGCCTGGGTGTTGACAAAGGGAAGAGAATTCCACAGAATCAAAAGAAACAGCGGGTGTGTTTTACAAGTGCTAGGACATTTTAGACAGTTGGATAGGGTATGTTTTATATTGAAGGATGAGGAGAAAAAACTAAGTTATTTCTATTTAATTGTTAGGCTACCTTGCAGAAGATGGCAATAGAAAGAGACTTTTCATTTCAGCTTTTGGGGCTGTTGCCCTAGGAGAAAGGTGCTTTTCCAGTCCCTAGTGGCATAGGTTACTCAGCCAGTATGCTTAGCAGAATTTTATTAAATAGAAGTCAGGTGCTGGTGGTACCCAATATTATAACTTAGCTAAATGGTCATGGATCAGCTTTGGAAGAATCCTTGCAACAGTCTTCATCATGGCCTGAACTTTACCCACTTCCTCTTTGCTGTGTGACTTAGGCTATCTCCTCCTGCATGCCTCCCATGCACACTTTGCTTCAGTCATATAAGCCCCCTCACTGTTCCTCAACACACCAGGCATGAATTCAGCTGAGAGCACTTGCTCTTCCTGCACCCTTTCTCTGGAAACCGCATTCCCCCTCAACTTTCATAAAGCCCACTCCCTCACGTTCACATCTTTCTTCTAATGTCATCTTCCTAGTGAGGCTCTCCTGACCACAATCTCCTTCCTCTTTTCCAAGCCCTGCAATTCTCTATCCTATGATCCTGTCTTATGATTATATGTCATTAGTGCATACATGTATTTGCTCATTACCTGTCCTTTCCACTAGAACGTAAGTTCAAAAAAGGATAGAGACTTTGTTTTGTTCATTACCATGGAAAACATAAGACAGTCTGTGACACACAAAAAATGAGAACTAAATGTTGAAGGGTAAGTATACGAATGAATCATCTGGTTTCACATTCCAACTGTCCGTGGCATCCTCAACAGATTCTGGCTTCTGCTCAAATATCTTTAGGAATGGTCAATTCAACATCTTTTGTTGGGTAGCTTCAATTGTTGTAAAAATCTGTGTGTGGAAGCATGGCATGGTAGAGAGAGCACCAGGTGCTTTCCAAAAAGTCAAATCAAACAAACAACCAACCACACACATGGATGTCTGGACACAAGCCTGGGGAAAAAGCAGCAGGCTACGCCTGTCGCAATCCTGCCATCAATTCCCACAAGATGTCAGAGAATTCATTTCACCTCTCTGGCCTCAGCTTTCTCTCCTATAAAACAAGACTGTGTAGACATCTTAGAAGGAGAATCCCATGACTAAAGCAAAAGCATGTAGAGATGAAGGAATCTGATAGCAGTTCACACACTGCTGTGGTTTGAATGTTTGTCCCCTCCAAAAGTCATGTTGAAATTTAATTGCCATTGTGATGGAATTGGGAGGTGGAAGCTTTAAGAGGTATTTAGATCATGAGGGCTTCACTCTCATGAGTGAAATCATACTGTTATTGTTGGAGTGGGTTTGTTTAGCAGGAGTGGTTTCATTTCTGTCTCTCTCTCTCTTTGCTCTTTTGTCATGTGATGCTTTCTGCCATGTGATAATACAGCAAGAAGGCCCTTGCCAGATGCTGTTGCCTTGATCTTGGACTTCCTGGCCTCTAGAACCATGAAAAATAAATTTTTTCTCATTATAAACTACCTAGTCTGTGATATTCTGCCATTGCAGCACACAGTGGACTAAGACGAACAGTAATGTTTAACTTAACTATTGAATCCTCAGAGTGTCTCCCTGGTGTGTGTGTGTGTGTGTGGTGTGTGCGCACAGAGGTGTATAGACATGCCATCTCAAACTGGACTGAAAGCAACACCACTTGTTTTGAGGATGCATCACCTGTTTCTCTCTTACTATTCCATACAACCTGTGCAGAAAACTGGACTGGCTCAAAAGGTTGATAACTGACTTAATATAAGCACAAGAATAACTGTGCATTTATGTAAAGCCTCCCTCAAAGGAGCTCTCAGCACTCTGCAGATAATGGACTTATTTATCCTTAGAGCACCTCTGTGAGGCAGTTATAGGACAGGGGTGACCAGGCTTATGTCATAAATAATGTCAGGAACAGCGCGAAGCCCAGCCAGCCTATAATTCTGAGGCCCTGGAGAAGATGGGATGGGCCCAAGGTCACTTGGTGAGGTGGGGCTAGGGAAAGCTTTCCTGCTGCAACAAGGGGACTCATTCTTTCCAGTATTTCTGCTCCCAGGGCCTCCTTACATGTCTCCTTGGGCAGGCTTGGGCCTTTTCTGTGCACATTCTAAGGCATATTTTGTAAGTCATCAGCAGTGTCCTTATTAACCCATGGCCCAGAGAGCTCCAGAAATATTGTGTTTCACAGAGTTAAACATGAGTCTTTACTGGAGAACTTGACACTTCACAAGATCCTTTGTGTTGTCAATCTCTAAGAGGGGTCTTCAGTATGCACAATTTTCCAAATTTACTTGCCCATGAAAACGTTCCTCCCTGGGCTCTCACAGGATTGGTGAAATGCTGCTTTCTTAACATTTAACACCAGAACTTCCCTTGTGGAAGGCGATATCTAGGTTTATGGAAGGTCTTGGTGAGCCCAGTGGGCATGTGGTCACTTTGTCAGCGTGGCTGTCAGATGCTGAGATATGGAGCAGGAAAGCTGCTCTGTATGTGACAAGGAGAGGAATGAACGGCTTTTGTTCCTAAAAGAGAGGAAGAAAGAGAGGAGAAGAAAGGAGAAAGGTAAAAGAGAGAAGCCAGGAAGAGGGGAGAGGCTTGGGCTGGATGAAGTAAAGGTTCAGTGAAACTCCAGGATGGTGGGGAGACGAAAGGACAAGGATTTCAGGATTTAAGAATAAGGATTACAGTGGCTCATGCCTGTAATCCCAGCACTTTGGGAGGTTGAGGTGGGTGGATCGCGAGGTCAGGAGATTGAGACCATCCTGGCTAACACAGTGAAACCCCGTCTCTACTAAAAGTACAAAAAAAAAAAATCAAAAAACAAAAAACAAAAACAAATTAGCCAGGCCTGGTGACAGGCGCCTGTAGTCCAACCTACTTGGGAGACTGAGGCAGGAGAATCGCGTGAACCCAGGAGGCGGAGCTTGCAGGGAGCTGAGATCATGCCACTGCACTCCGGCCTGGGTGACAGACTGAGACTTCTTCTCAAAAAAAAAAAAAAAAAAAAAAAAAAAAAAGGATGCTGGCTGGGCATGGTGGCTCATGCCTGGGATCCCAGTGCTTTGGGAGGATTGCTTGAGACCAGGAGTTCAAAGCTGCAGTGAGTTATAATCACGCCACCGCACTCCAGCCTGGGGAACAGAGTGAGATCCTGTCTCTTAAAAAATAAAAATAAAAAAAGGAAAAAATAATAAGGATGCTTACTGCCCCATTTGAAGTTGCTAGTGTGACAATGTAAACCCCTCCTCCAGTGTCTTCCTCTCCCATTTTTAGGGGAGTCTATGAGATCATATTGCTTTGTAGTGAGTGTGTGTTCATTTCATCCCTGAACTTCTGTGGCCAGGGAACAGACAGCATTAACAGAAACAGGAGCCTAGAGGCAGAGATGACCAGGAGAGGTAACCCCTTGGTTGCTCACATAACCCTTTGGGAGGTTGCGGCACTATAGGGCTTGAGCTAAATTCCCTAAGATTTCAATGGTATCCCAGGCTGCAAAATTGGGTACACCATGAATTAACTGTTTCTGATGATGTCCTCTGCTATGTCACCCCAGAGTCATAATTAAGTGTCTCCATTTGTACTACACTAGTCCAGGCATCTGGAAGCATAGAGAATACACATCTTAAGATAGTGATCCTATTTCCCTGTAGTGGCCTGTTCTCCAGATTACACACATTTTACTGTCTGTGATCTGGACCTTCTGCTTCTATTAAGGAAGCCTCAGTTTCATCCAGCATTGTTTTTATTTAGCCTTCACATTGTCTTCTCAGCACCTATTAAACTGGGTCAACTGAAATCCTTATTAGGTAATAAGTAAGTTCACTCTTTTTGGTTACAGCTGCTCAGATTGTATGGTATTACTGCCATGTGAGTGAGAACTGCTTAGTTTCATGTCTGTTGCATCATGATTTCAGTTTATATCATGTTGTAATGGGGGAGGATGTCTCCAAATACATGCACATGTGCAAAGGCCTCGAGAGCCACTCTGTGCCATTTTAAGGAGCGCCTGGTGTAACAAAGTGATAATTAATAGCGTCAGTCACAAACAACTTTTTTCTTTTCTTCCCGCACTTCCCAGCTTGTTTGTCAAAGCCTGCTGATGTGCCAGTGATAGGCGTGATGTAAACATAGGTAGATACAGAGATCCTGGCAGACAGTGATTGTGGAGGGTGTACTGAGACCCCCTTGCAAACATCCTTAACAATAGTGACAGCCACATGTCTAAACACAGTTCACCTTAAACAGCTTTTAAGTGCTTCTGGGGGTAAGAAATAGGAGTGATGAGGGGAGAGAAGGAAGCAGTAGCAGGATGTGGAGGTCTCTAATTCTGTTAACTGAGTTTTAGTTTCATCAGAGCTGCGTTAACATCTCCTAATGGAAATGGTGCTGTAGGGCTGCTTGTCTTTAGCCCACAGCCTTGCAGGACAATGGAGCTAACGTGGGCAGGGGAGAGAGATGGTGCTTCCTCTTCTGCTACTCACCAGCCATGAGACTGTAAACAAGTCAGTCTTTTCGAATTTGTTTCTTCATCTTCAAAACAGATTTTCCAAAGTGGATCTGAGGGATAATGAGAAGGTGGAACCAGTGCTCTGATGCTACAGAGGAGGAAATTTAGTAACCTGAAAGAGTTCTTCCCCCACTCAATGTTGTGTGAATCTCTTGGGGGTCAGACCTTATGGTGGGGCCATGGACCTTAGAAGACAGGCAGTGACTCTACCTTCATACAACTGCAGAAGTGATGAGATCTGTACATTGACAACCATGAAGCAAGGCAGATGAGAAGTGCTTTAAGAAGTAAAAATAATAGGAGAAGGGAGAGCCTCCTCTGAGGGAAAGACAAGTGGGAGGAGGGGCACTCTGCAAGGGCTGGCATTTGTGCTGACCCTGAAGGATGAGTGGGGGAGGATCAAGAGGAATGCCCTTTTTGAGAAAGGGAAAAAGTATGACTCCCATTCGAAGGCAGAGTGTTTCCACATAAATTATCCGATTCAGCTCTCCCTTCAATAATGGTAACAATTTGCCTGGCAAAGCATTGTCCGTGATAGAGTCTGTCTGAACTTACTCAGCAGAGGCCGTCGTGATTCTGTGCAATGTGTCACAGGGTGCAGGGAGGGAAGTGAGGGGAGAGAAGATTGGAAGTGGTTTCTGGGAGCCTAGCATTTGCTGCATAGGCAGGAGGAGCCCTGAGGGTTTTGGAGCAGGGCATTGACAGGAGTCAAGGCAGTACCTTTACAGGGGTGAAGTAGGTCACTGTGTCTTGGTATCTTGTAGGCATGGGGAGTCCCCTCAAACCTCTCTCCCTGTTTTCTTGGGTGCCTGGAACCATATTTCAGTCTGAAATCATTAATTCAAAGGTGCAGGGCATGAAATTATCTTTCAAGCTGAAACTTGAACTCACATAATGCTACAGTTTTCTGGAGGGATGAATGGATTAAAGTCATTCACCAAGCACTTAATTCAAGTCAACAAACATTTAGGAAAGACCTAAATGAGTCAGGCACAGTCAGACAATGACTAAAGCCAGCTCTTGTCCTACCTGGCCTCCAACGCTCATCTCAAAAGGGCTTTACATCAAGAAGCCTTTCCTGATATGTCCCCTGAAAATAGTCTCTCCTCTCTCCCAAGTTAACCCCTGAGATCTCCCTACATTCTCAAGTAGCTCACCAGCTAAGGGTGGCAGAGCAAGTCAACAACAGACTGGATTTGATAGAGGAAGTAGGGTGGAGCCTTGCACAAGGTATGATGTGGGCAGTCAGAGAAGACTTCTTGGAGGAGGTGAAATACAAGTGGAGCCTCTGAAGGGAATGCTGAGGACAAGAAACAGCAAAAGGTGTGGGGAAAATGGTGAGTAACTACAAACAGCAAAAGGTGTGGGGAAAATCCTGAGCACAGAACCTGTGAGGCCTGGGGTATAGAGAGCTATGGCTGGACACAAGTTGATGGGGATCAGAACACAGACGACCTGTGCACACTGTGCTCAGGAGTCTGGGCTCCATTTGACCAATGATGAAAAGCCACTGATATCTTCTGGGTAGAGGAATGACATGGTCAAACTTGAATTTTCCATGGATGATCATACAAAATACTGGTATTGGCTGGGTGTGGTGGCTCATGCCTGTAATCTCAGCACTTTGGAAAGTTGAGGCAGGTTGATCATGAGGTCAGGAGTTCGAGACCAGCCTGACCAACAAGGTGAAACCCTGCCTCTACTAAAGATACAAAAAATTAGCCAGGTGTGGTGGCACACGCCTGTAATCCCAGCTACTTGGGAGGCTGAGGCAGGAGAATTGCTCGAACCCAGGAGGCGGAGGTTGCGATGAGCCGAGATTGTGCCATTGCACTCCAGCCTGGGTGACAGGGCAAGACTCCGTCTCACAAAACAAAACAAACAAACAAACAAACAAAAAATACTGGTATTATTCCAGGCACTGTTTTGGAGCTTTGCAAAGGATATGGTTTGGGTCCATGTCTCCACCTAAGTAAATCTCATGTCAAACTTTAATCCCCAGTGTTGGAGGTGGGGCCTGGTGGAAGGTTACTGGATCACAGGGGCAGATTTCTCCTTTGTGGCTGTTCCTGTGATAGTACATGGGTTATCACGAAATCTGGTTGTTTAAAAATATGTAGCACCTCCCTCATCTCTCTCTTCCTCCTGCTCTGGGCTTATAAGGTGTGCCTGCTTCCCCTTTGCCTGCTAACATGATTGTAAGTTTCCTGAGGCCTCTCCAGCCATGCTTCCTGTACAGTCTGCAGAACCGCAAATCAATTAAACTTCATTTCTTTATAAATTACCCAGTGACAGGTATTTCTTTACAGCAGTGCAAGAACGGATGAATACAGCAAATAATCCTTACAATAACTTACAAGAGAGGTACTATTATTATCTCCCGTTTTACAGATGGGGAAACTGAGGCTTAGAGCTGAAATGACTAGTCAGGGGCCATACATATAATAAGTGAGGAGAGTTGGGGTATGAAGCCCCAGAGTCTGTGCTTTTGGCCAGGCTATTCTACCGCACTCTGGAGACACCAATGAGAAGTCCCAGGTAGCAAAGTCTGGAAGTTGGGAGGCTCATCTGGAAGTTGTTGCCAGCATCCTGTTTGGAGATGCTGGGTTCTTAACTAGTAGTGAGCAGTGAGGGTGGATTCCATAAATGTTATGGAGGAATTCTTGAGGTGTTGATGAGTGATTGCCAAAGGAATCGAAAGAGGAACCAATGTTGGACTTGGTTAGGGGTTGGCAGACTGTTTCCACAAAAGCCTACATGGAAACTCTTTTAGGTTTTGGAGGTCATATGGTCTGTGTCACAATTACTCAACCTTGCCATTGCAGCAGGAAAGCAGCCACAGACCGTAAGTGAATGAATGAGCGTGGCTGTGCTCTAATAAAACTTTATTAACGGACACTGAAATTAGAATCTCGTGGCATTTTCACGTGTCATGAAATATTCTTCTTTTGATTTTTTTTTCAATATTAAAAAATGCAAAAATCATTCTTAGCATGAGGGCTGTACAAAAATAGGTAGTGGGCCAGTTTTGGGCAGTAGTTGGCTGACCTCCCAGCTAGTTCCTGGGGGGTGGGACAAAAGAATCCAGGATGATTGGAGGTAAGCTCCAAGTGGAGGGCATAGGAGGCTGCACAGCATCTTCCTGGGCCAGGATCCTCTGCCCTGGTGTCCTCTAGCCAGGCACACATGCTGCGAAGGGAGTGATTCACAGCCCGCATGCAGTATTCGACCCCCTTAGACCTGAGCTGCTGCTAATCAAAGAACATTCGCAAGGACAGCGTTAACAAGCAGTGGCTTTCTCTTCTTCCAGCTCCCCCTTTCCACCCCAGGCACCGTGGTAATGAAAACACGTTTACATAAACACAGAGGTCACGGTCACACGGCCACTCTCATGCTAAAGCATTTCCGAATACTAATAGTTTCCATTTAATGCAAAATCCAGGTTGTACGGGAGAGCTTAAGGTGACCTGAAATACCACTCTAAATTGCACCACTTTATTAATAAAAAATCATTCTGCAGGCTAACTGACTCCAGTTTTCTTCATCTGTGTTGGAGACGGGGGAAACAAAGTTTGAAACTGTATCTGAGGACAGATCTTATGGCATGAGGGCATGGCCTCAAATGTCAAATCCTCCAGGAAAAAAAACAAAGGTCATCTCTTAGACTACAAGCCCTATCAGCCAGCAGCATGCCTAACTCTGCTCTCAGAAACCCTTCACCATGTCCAGGAGAGAACCCTTCCATGGGGGTTCATTATGAGTGGGCAATGGTTCATGGTTGCCATCTTTGAGCACCATCTTCCTGCCAGGCACCAGGCCAAGACCTCTGCAAGTGCACAATTATAGACATTTCATTGGTGCTAATGACGGCATGGACAAGGCATGGGATCTCAGAGAATGTCTAGTTCAAGTGCCCTTAGACATTAAAAACTTTTAAATTAAGTAGAATATTGTGCACTTCATCAAATTTACACAGAACTTTAATATCTACGACATAAAAGAGGGACAGGACAGTCCCCTCTCACACAGTAGGCCCTGAGGCATTCTAGGATCTTGCATTGTGACTGTGATCCTTCATTTTCTTTTCTTTCCCTCCCTCCCTCCCTCCCTCCCTCCCTCCCTCCCTCCCTCCTTTCTTTCTTTCTTTCTTTCTTTCTTTCTTTCTTTCTTTCTTTCTTTCTTTCTTTCTTTCTTTCTTTC